>NC_057812.1:291171652-291471652 GCF_018294505.1 Triticum aestivum
CTGAACCCTAAGATAGATAGTGGGGTACCTCTCCGGCGAGCCCCCCTCCCCATTGCATGTGGTTCTTCCTTAACTCCGGCGAGCCCACATACCTCCTGAAAATCTACAGACCCAAAAGTCAATTCAGTCGACTGAAGTGTAGGTAAATTGGAGCAGAGCAGCAACTTGAGCGAGAGGGAGAGCAGCAGCAGCATCACGAGCGAGAGCCAGAGCAGCAGCAGCGCGAGGGAGCGAGAGCCACAGCAGCAGCAGCAGATCCGGCTGGTATGGACGCCACCGCCGAAGGGGCCTCGCACTTGGGAAGAGCCGTCGTGGAGATGTCTCCCGTGGCGCCGGTTTCGAGGTAGCCATGCCATGGGGGTGCGGGATGGAGCACCATCGATGCCGGGAGGTCGATTTAAGGAGAAGGTGCGATCCGATGAGTGTACAACCTCTTTGGTGGCACTGAGTAGGCCTCGGCTTCGTCCGAGGAGTCGGTGAGGATGCTGCGGTTCCGGTGGAGCGATTCCGGTGAATTCGTTTCTCCATTTGAATAAGAATCTACAATCATGATTGTTGCCAACTTCAACCATCATTTGTGTATTACCTTAACAACAGACCACATGATTACTATAGAGATAGATACGAACTATGTGTACTATATGAACTCCAATTCAATTTTTTGAATACACTTGTTGTTGATTCCAAATAATAGTACATTTGATGTACTAGCTAGATATTCATAATCTAAACCATGTTCCATAAGTACACCATGTTTATCACACAAAGTATAGTGCCTCGCCCCCTACATTATGACAAGAATTTAGCCCTGAGCTGCAAAAGCCACACATTATCCCAAATTATAATCAATGTTCCATATATTATATGTAGTACTAGCAAGATGCCCATGCGTTTCGCGGAACATCAAGATGATCGAGGGGAGGCCTTATTTGCAAATGTGGAGAGGGGTGTGGGTATCTTTTTTCAAAATTGCCATAGTTTCCTTCCTATCCGTCGGATATAAATTGGCCGGCCTATATTGCAGGATGGTAGGCACACCATCATCAACAACTCTGTTTTTTTATAAGAGTAGAGATAAAATATATTATATGTAGTATAACATGTTCATAACCACACCATGTGTATCATCGTTATATATATTCACGCATGCGTCAGTTTAAAACACTATGATAAATTGTCCAAATATCCAAATTCACTTTTCATAATGAATTATGATCTCTATTCATCTTTTACACCCACACAATCCTCTTATCTTTGTAGCTAGCGCTAACTTTCTCTCGTGCATGCACACGCCCGCATCCCTCTCACCCTCCCTCGGCATTCTCTAGCTCTATCACGCAAATTCGTCTTTTCACTTTAAGTCGTTCACCACGCTATGTGTAGGCCCCCTAGCTTCTTCTTTACAGCACACATCGATCGATATGCCTCTCTAGCCAGGTGTGCCTACCACAAACACAAGCTTTCCCTCTTCTCTTCTCACCGTCCATGCCTCACTCCCACCCCTCTTTTCATTGATCTCGTACTCGCACACTCCTTCCCCGTCGATATAGTATGCCTCTCGCACCACCTCCTAGCTGCATCCCTCTCTCTCTATCCTTTTCCCCGGGCCTTATTTGCTTCTAACACATACATGCATGTATACCAATCGATCTCCCTACATATACCTAGGTCGACATTAACTATTTTCCCCCACCCATTGATCCACGTACCTCACAAGTTATGTCTCTCCTTTCTCCGACAAAGGACAATTGATCTTCCTATGTAGTTACGTCTGCTTACCACAGCCATATCGTCCCCCCTCACCATTCGTGCATGCCTCCTAACCCGTCACTCACACGCACGTGCACAAACAGGCAGCCATCCACTCTCTTATTGATATTGCAGGCATGCCCTCCGTTTGTCTAGCAAGCCTCTCCCACCATTTGTTAGAAGCAACTCCACCACCAACCCCTCCGACACTCTAGCCCTGTCTCTCTCCCAACCTTATTCCTCTCCTACACATATGCATGGATGTCGATCGATCTCCCTCAACACATAAGGTAGGTCTCTCTCCTCCTCCACACATACACCAGCCATTGTACCTTTATAGTTAATTAGGTCTCCCCCACCCCCCACCACACACTAATAGTCAAGCGCTGCAGGTAGGTATCCATGCCACAGAGATAAACTGCACATGTCCCCTCTCACATTCCAGTAGACCAGCCACCCAATATCTTTGACGTGGGTACACACAAATTCAATGGCACCCTTTATCGATCACGCACGCGCACACACACGCACATCATCCCTCTCTTTGATTCTATGGATACCTCAAGCCGATGATACCTCCACTCTCTTCTCGTGGATCGCCCCCTCTATATATATGAAATATCCAGGATTCTATTTCACACACATTGCATATGTTACATTTTTGATTGAAATATCATCCACACATATTGCTTGTCTATTTCTCAACCCCCCCCCAAAAAAACACTCATGAACCCACACACTATATCTCTCTATGTTTCTACGTCTCTCACACAACCCCACATAGGTGGTGTACGTACACGAAGAGAATATGTGCACGTACTCATGCTTCGTGCCCAGCCACACCCGCGCGGGTACACGGTGGAGCTCATTTTTGTACGAAATGGCAGCCCATGTGCTAATTTGAGCACGTCTAGCGGTTGTTTACCTACGGAGGTCGTGTACCACACGTACACAAAACAAAGTTTGACTTGATGCGTTGGTGCGTTATTTTTAAATAAAGTTATATCGCTCAATGGCACGTACACAGAATATAAAATGATATTTATGGAGAAAAAGGTAGTCCGCTCCACTATATACAATGGAGCCTGCCTGCCGGGGTTCGTCTCTCTTCAGGGTATCTCACACAAGGCGGCGATGGCCTCTCTCTCTCTCACTGTTGGTCACTGATCGGGCCGCATCCCGTCCGCCGGCGGAATGGGAGGATGTGCATCGTTTCTCCGTTCGACGGCGCCGAGGCAACACATCCTGATCTGCGGTACCCGCCATTCTCTCTGACCAAGCTCCAGTGCGGTAGGGCTTACGCCACCTGCTCGCTGCCGCAGTATGGGAAGATCCCGCCCGCTGCCGCTCTCCTAGTTACATCCCGATGACCCCCAGGTGTCCCCTCCGGCCTTGCTCCACTGCCCGTATTCCCACATCGTTGCATGTGGAAAATCTTGCATGTGGATCTTCCATAGTTCTTTGCCCAAAACGTAGCTCGTCTGGCATACTTTCCATATTGCAATCTCGTCCTCACACTGTGTTAGACAAACACAACCATGTTGTTGTCTTCCCTTAGGATAAGGAATATGCTTCTTTTTTGTCGTCGTATGTGTCATCAACTGTTATTGGCCAGTAATTGTTTCCTTTCTACCTCTTCTTTGCAAACAGGGCTACCCATTTCACCTTGTTGCTATTGCGGCCTTTTGGTGAACTGCACAAATCACTTTTTTCTTAAGAGTGTTTTGTGCAGTTGTACTAAAATGTCACACGGGCTACGTCTCTACATTTCAGTGCGATTGCACAAAGGGAGATTGATTTTGCTCTATCCTCCCCATCCAACTCCGAGCCTAATCTTCTCCAACTATTTTCTTAATCTTGTCCAACTAGTTAGTCTTAAGAGAGACTGCAAAGGTGACCGGCTTCTATTTGTGTGTTTCTTGTTTCATCAATAGTCCTCTATTATTGTAATCACACTTAATATCTTTGGAATAGAGACACTCAGCTCTATTTTAGTGGAATTGCACAAAATGATCGGAATGTTGCATGCTCCAGACAACTATGTTTTTTCCCAACATGCCTTGTTGATTTAGACAGAGCTGGGGGGAAGTTGCTGCTAATGAAAGCATGGATCAATTTTAATTTAACACCTTCTCACAACTTTGTCTTCAGTTGTGATGTAAATATTAGCTCTGATCAGCTAATCATTGAGATGCATTAGCAAGAAAGTTAGTTTTTTATTGTTTCCGAAAGAGCATGGATGGCAAGGCACACGAAACAAAAGCTGAAAGCTCAGAGCATTGTGCAATTTCATGTTGCTGGAAAATTATTTGTATAGTATGTCAATTATGTAAACAAATGCTGGAAGCTTGATAGCATTGCCAGAAGCCTCTTCAGCATCCGGGTCCATGTGCCATGCACAAAATTATACTTCCTCCATTCCTAAATATTTTTATTTTTTACAAATTTCAAATGGACATATTTTAGAGTGTAGATTCATTTATTTTGCTTCGTATGTAGTCACTCATTGAAATCTCTAGGAATACAAATACTCCGCAGTATATTTAAGAATGGATGGAGTAGTGCACAACTGCATGGGAGACTCAGCCCGGTCGTTGCGCCGCACTAATAGTGAGTAATAAGCAGTCAAATCATAAGCCCAACCTTTCCCACTATAAGTTGCTTGGAAGAAGCAACCATCAATATGCTCTTCTTTGAATCTGCTCATACTACTCCCTCCGTCACTATTTATATAGAGCGCTTAAAAAACAATCTATGGGACCAAGGCAACTAGCAATCGGCCTGAAAAATAGCATTGGTAGTACATCGAGAGAAAATTGTGGACTTGATACGTCGTCTATTACTAGAGGAAATAATGCGTAAACACATGCATGCAGTGCTTCCACCCCGGGTACACACATGCATGCACTTACTCCACTCCGCGTACGCATGTAGTACATCAAGAGAAAATTGTGGACTTGATTGCAGTTACCATACCCTAATTAATTGAGCATTAAACCAAACACGTCTAAAGTCTCTCTGGTGATGGAAATGCATGGAGAGAAATGCATCAGAATGAAGCGCGCCCTGTAAACTGTGATGGAGGGAGGAGTACTATGAAGGTGCAAAACCAAGTACGCGTATGGCCAGTCGGTCAACGCACTTTCTCTTGGCATATCACTGACATGTGGGACCGGAGTGTGAGCAAACCGATCTCAATTGACAGCAAAATGGCCAACCCGCCATTCCTTGAGAGAGACGAGGAGCGAGAATACACATACTGGCTCTCACGGAGGCCAAGATATATTCGAGCATGGTTGATCGATATCATCATTACATGTTCAATGTTTTTTAATACTACTATTGGGCTGCCGTTTTCCGCACTTCTCCCGAATAAATGTGTACTTTATCAGAGATTAAAATAAAATAAGAATACAGACGCTCCACCATGCGGTTCTAGTAGTAGTACTACTCGTACTACTAAACCTTGTGCTTGGCTCTTCGCCTCTTCATGAAGTCGAACAATGATGGTACTACAGTGTATGCCTCTAGCAATCTGACACCGAATGAACTGCTACATGTCCACCGCCTGGGCGAGGGTAGGTTGCATTAGTCAAAAGATTCTCCTCGTCCTACGAGCCACCAGGCTTGAGGTAGACGGAGTGGGTATAAGCGAGCTTCACCTTGTCCTGCAAGCTTCTCCTCATTCTGCAAGTTGAGGGGACACACCAAAAAGCAGTGCTAGTCCATACTCCCTCCTTTCCGGTTAATATGGCTTAATCTTTTTTGTGGGGAAATAAGAGAGCTTTATTCATATATAAGAATTCTTAGGATGATCAACCAAGAGACTGGTCACTAGGAAGGGAGGTACCCCGCAAAAGAGAAGGAAGCGAGGCGTTTCATCAAGCCAGCTCTCGATCACATTCAAAGTGCAGCAAGCACAGTTCGCACAAAGATGCGCCGCAAGGTTTGCTAACCTGTTTACATGCCGAATAATAAAAAAAGAGAAAATATTACCGAGCGCTCCTATTTGTAACAAGATATGAGCCAGAATTAAGCGAGAATTGTGGCGAGTGTTCCATGCAATTAACTTCCATTATCACATGCGAGAACTCTCGAAGAGAACCAAATGTGTTGAAGATTGCTTTATCACATTTTAAAATAAAATAAGAGTGCAGACGCTCCTCCATCCGGTTCCTATAGTAGTAGTACATACCTCTATAGTAGTAGTACTAGTACTACTAAACACTGTTCGCCTCTTCGGGAAGTCGAACAATAATGGTACTAGTACAGTGTATGCTTCTGGCAATCTGACAGCGAATTAACTGTTGCACGTCCACCGCCTGAGCGAGGGAGAGCTTGCATTAGTCAAAAGTTTCTCCTTGTCCTGTGAGCCACCGCGCGCAAGCTTCTCTCATCTTGCAAGCTTCTCCTCGTTCGGCAAGTTAATGGGACACAACAAAGTAATGCTAGTCCATACTGCCTCCTTTCCAGTTAATATGGCTTAATTTCAAACAAGATAAATACACTGTCTGTCACTGTATATTTGTAAAATACGGTTAATGGACTTCATAATATGCTCACTGCGCTCAATATATACATTTCCGGTGTTTATACGGTCACTAGCTCACCCTGGCTGAGTATGTGTGTTAATGCATGCGTAGGTTGAGCACCTGAGCGTGACCGTGTGTGTTCCGTCATGTGCTTGGACATGCATGCATTAGGGCGTCACACGCGTTTTTGCGTCCATGTCTACATGTGACTGTTGCATGCATGCACGAGGTTGTAGTCCCTCACATTCACATGTTCATAAGTCAATACTTTGTCAAAACATTGCATGCAAGGTTTAATCATTCGTTGTTCATGCATGCATTCCCAATATTAATACGTTGGTAAAGAAAATTACTTGAGGAAAACAAGCCCATGAATTGAGTACAAAGGGGACCAATAAGCCAGGACGGAGGGAGTACCAGTAGTGAACCGGAAGGAGGGAGTAGGTACTAGTAGTACAACATGCTGTAACAAAATTCCTCAATGCGCACCCTATCTACGTGTCATGCAAGAAAATAGAGATAAGTACAAGTGAGACTCAGGAACAGACATACACGTAGGGGGAGTACATGTAGGGGCCACTAAGGAGCAGTCAAATCACACAGTAAGTTGGTCAGAAGAAGCAACCATCATTTCACTCTTCAATGACACGTACACAATATAAAATGGTTGATATGGAGAGAAAAAGAAAACCACTATATATACACTAGCGGGAGCCTAAGCTACAAGCCTGCTTGCTTGGGTTGCTCTCTTCACAAGCATAGAACGACGGTGGCCACACCGCTGGTCACAGATCCGGCCTGATCCCGCCGCTGGGGGAAGGGAACGATGTTCTGCGTAGACGCGGTCGACATCGGCAAGGGAGAAAACCCACAGTCGGTGCGTCCCAATCGAGGGTCCCCGAGGCATGGGCTGATGCCACCTCCCAACCGCCCTTCTAGCTACAGCCTGACGTCCTAGGTACACCTTCCTTTTGGAGCCGGCTTGCTCCACTGCCGCAGCTCCCCAAGTAGCTCCATCTCCATGTCGATATTTCTCTACTTCTATCGGCTTCTTTTTGTGATGACTCTATGTCTCATGAACTAGTGCCAGTACTATTAGTGTAATCACACTTCTTTAATATCTTTGCCATCAGGGATGCTCAGCTCGATTTTAGTGGAACTGCACAAAAGCATCGTATGATCCGAGGGTGCCAGCCATCTTTCCTTCGACAGGTTCTACCTAGCCAGGAAATTAAATCATGTTTAGGGTTTAGGGTTTAAGTCGTAGTGACCCCATCAGTAGTTTTTCTTTTGTACACACTCTCACAACTTTTGTCTTTAGTTGTGAAGTAAATTTTGGCTATGATCTGTGAATCATTGAGATGCATCAGCATGCGTGTTAGTTTTCCTTTGTATTTGATGGAATGTTGTAACGGGGCAACCTTGGAGTAGGAATGAAAATGGAGTGGAAAGTTTCTGTTTTTCCAGAGAAAAAATGGAAACAGAGAGAAACCAATGTTTGTTTCATTGGATCCCGCCATCAAGCAAAACCAACGTTTAAATCCCGTCTATCGCGTTCGTGTCTCACCCTCCTCCATAGCTCCACCCCACATGGTCGCTCGGCATGCCACTCACCGCAAACCGAGTATACGATAACTTTCTCGCCTGCTTGTCAATGGATCGTGCCATGGATTACTAGCACTACTGGAAGAGATTGACGAGTTGGGGGAGGACAACTAGCTGTAGCATGGACTCCCAAGAACTTTTTACATGCATGTTGTGGCCGGCTATTGCGATCTTTGAACACGGAGCAGTCGCGTGCACCGGGAAGCAGCGCAGGCGACGCTCTCTCGGTCGATGCGCCGCTTCCATGCCAGCGCCAGTGAGAGGTCGCGTCCACTCTGGCCGGGCATGAATGTGGCACTGACCGTTTTGGGCGGGAAGCACACGCGGGTGATGAAGAGGGTTCGGGTTGGTCAGGAGCGGGCGTGGCAGCGGTCCGGACACCTGCAAACAAGAGATGTTTTACGTTAATATTGCTGTGTATATAATTAACAACGTAAATAATGTGCCAGTTGGACAAATATGATTGGAGATGGAGATGGAATTTTACGTAAACACGGATATGCATGTCTATGTCTATGTGTGTGTGTGCGACGACTCTCGCGACCTAGAAGTGGGGCGTGTTTTTGATCGAGTTTTCTTTCTTGGTACATTAAAAAATTGTCCGCCAGTTTTCATTTCTTTTTTCCAGGAACGCGCGTATTCTATTTAAAACCACTGCTATGGAGAGATTTTTTACTCCATTGTATATATAGCCTCTTGTTTGACAGGGTTTCTCGCGTCTCGCTCTCTCACCCTCTCCATATCAAAACAAGATGACAGTGTCCACTCTATCTCTCTCCTCACCGGTGGTCACAGATCTGGCCGAATCCTGTCCGCTGCAGGAGGTGAGGAGGTGCAGCATTGACGTTGTTGCCGTCGGCGATGGAGGAAGCCGATGCGCACCATCCTCTCAGAGTCGGCACTGGCATGGACGAAGGTCCTCCACACCCTTGTTCATTGTTGTGATGTGGGAAGATCCCGCCCGCCTGCCTAAGCGACATCTCGCCCACCAGAGGTATAACTTCTTGTACCGGTCCAGCTCCCCAACTCACTGCATGCGGTTTTTCTTCTATGCAACTACTCCCCAACTCCCCATGTATAGTAGCTAGGGTTCATCGGTTGGTCCAACATCACCAACTATTATAGAGAAATACCACTCAAAAAGTTGTCCTGGTTTATGCCTCGGTGGAGGTATACATGTTGTTTTGAAAAACAGTACATGGTGGTTGTGCGGTCATTGTCCATATGCTCCTATTGTTGCTGCTAATCTAATACTATCACTGGTTAAATGAAGAAATGTTTTTTTTCTCAGGTATCCTGGTTTTGTTCCCATCAAGATAATCATGATGGTTCTGTTTGTTGGTGTACTTTTCATTAACTCTTATTGACAATTGAGATGTCGCTATTAATCTTGTACCATTGCCAAAACAAAGTAACAACACTATATCCCTTTTTTATATTTTTGCAAACAGCAATGCATATCTCCATACCCGGGCATGTCTTCCTCAATTGTAGTGGAACTGCACAAAATTGGATGGCTATTGTTGTTCCGCCTCACTGTCCACTGCCACATGGTTCTTCCTTCCTCGAGCTTGATTACTGAGAAGAAACATACCACAATAAGGATTTGTCGAACTCCATAGGTGCCTCACCCAAACTTGATGCCAAATGGATGATGCATCACCACGATGACCTATCGATGCTCATGGTTGTGCCTCATGGTTGCATCGGCTGGTGAAGCTGATCGATTTTCAATGAAAAACAAGCTATCTTCCATCAGTGCTCTTTGCTTGTTACCCACAAAGATGATATGCTTCATCAGTTCACCTTGGTTGCGTTGGAGACGCAGTCGTCTTTCACGTTGGTGCAATTTTATCACACAATTGGCTATGAACCAAATGTTTCCTCGAAGAAAGATCGACGTTGGTACTAAGAGCATAAGTTTTGTATTGATTTCTAAGCCTTCTCACAACTTTGTCTTCAGCTCCCCTGTAATTTTATTTGTCCAGCTATTAACTAAATATGTGGTCAGACTTTGATTAAAAAAATGGCGTGGACTAAAAACCCGGATGGACGTAGTAGCCCTCCATTTTTATTTACTCTGCATATTAGATTTGACTGAAGTCAAACTTTGTAAAGTTTGACCAAGTTTAGGCCGAACACTACAAATCATAATTATTGAGAGGGAAAATTGTACATACTCTCAAACCTTTCTGATAATTGAAATTAAAATTCTTCATTTGTACACACTCTCACATGTTTTTGATAATTTGGCGCATGTGTGGTTGTTCACTTAAGGGAGGGTAGTGTACTGCACGTGAAGGACAGGAAGTGTGACCAGGACGCGTGGATCATTAGTTCATCAGAAGTAGTAGTTTTCTTCACTGGTACGTTAAATAAAGAGTTTCGTTTCGTACTTACACAATTTAAAATGATTGTTATGGAGATAATAAGAAAACCACTACACTATATATTAGAGTATACACGAGTACTATATGGACGTAGTTTCATTGACATAGTGCACCTGCCTTTGGGTGTATGACAGGCGGGCCCAACATGTGGCTGGCCCACATGTCATACAGCCAAAGGCAGGTGCAGTTAAGGCACCAGAGCTCAGTCAATACTATATATGTAGTACTATATAAGCTGGAGCCTCAGCGCTTGTTCGCTAGGGTTTGCACTCTCCACACTCTCGCCGCACTACATATATATATACCCGCTGGAGGCTTAGCGTTCCTTTGCTAGGGTTTGCTATATTCACAGTCTCTCACCCTCTTCACCAGATCTAAACAAGACCGCGTTGACATCTCACTCTCCCCCCCCCCTCACAGTTGGTGAAGGAGCCGTTCGGATCCCGTCGCACTGGGGCAGGGAAGAGGTGAAGCGTTCACTCTATCGCCTTCATTGAGGGAGGCAATCCACTATCGGCTGCGATGTTCTCTTTCACCCAGCGCCTGTGCGAGAGGGCCACCCGCCCCTTCTTCCTCGCTGCCGTACATAGTGTGGGCAGATCCAGCTTCCCGCCGCACGCCTAGCCACATCCTGACGAGCCTAAGGTATAAGTTTCTTAGAAACCGTCATTGCTCTAGCTGCATACAGATCTTTTTTGATTTTGTAGTCGAATCTAGGTCTTGGTTCAAAGAGGAAAGAAGGGTGTGGTGGGGTGGAGCATGAATCTAGGACGTGGTTCAATGAGGAAAGGAGGGAGGGAAAGTAGTATAGACTGGCTATCCAACCGCTTTGTTGGTCTAAGGTAAAAAGGGGGTAACCCAGTACACACATATGTAAGGAACCGATCTCTTTGTTGAGAAAGGAAAGAAACTAGGGGGTCGGGTAGTTTGTGTAGGACTAGATTTGCCGCCCTCACATAGGAAAAAGGTTCACAGAGAACAAATATGGGACCAACGCAGATTTGCTGCTTGGCAACATACTCTGCATCACCCATTTATACGTGTGGACGCACATGGTGCTGGCATGTCCGATGTCCCATACAACTATTTTGATGTTGTTAATATAAGAATGCCGCTGGAAAATTGAAGCAATGCCACTGTTAAAAGTAAATCACATTTTGAACAAATGTTGTTTTAAGAGAATGTATCTGTTAATATGAATCAATGCAGCCATTTTAGAAATGCTACTGTCCTACTTTGTTTTCCATCAAGATAAGTTAGATGCTTCTTTTTGTCGCTGTTTGTTTCATCCTCCTTTATTGGCCAGTAATTGTTTCCTTTTTTGCCTCTGTTAAAACAGGGATATCTATTCAACTTGTTGCTATAGCAAACTTAAATGTCGCACCGGCAACTTTGCTTGATTTCAGTGCAACTGCACAAAACGAGATTGGCTTTCCTATTCGTGTTGGTAGATTCATATTTGATCTTGTTCGTCTCATGAAAGGTCAGTACATGCCTTCATCCACATGATTGTGTAGTGTGCTTTGAGATGCTATGCTACTTGTATTGGTACTGTTTTGAATAAATGTTGAATTGAAGCTATTGTATTGCTGTCTTTTCCCATTAAGTAGTGAACAAAAATGGGACAACCCCAGACATGATGCTTGTTGCTTTGTTACAACAAACTCTGCATCACCCCCTTTATAAGTAGATGGAAGCACATGGTGTTGTTGCGCCCACTCTCCGTGTAACTATTTATGCTTTTTGTTAATCTAATGCCGCTGGTAAAATTAAGCAATGCCACTCTCAGAATTAACTACTGAATCTTAGTTCAAAACTGCAACACTTGTTAGGGATTGGCGGGATTACCATTTTTGTGGCCGCATGTTTCATCCTCCTTTATTGTCCACTAATTGATTCCTTTTTGCCTCTGTTAAAATAGTGATATCTATTCAACTTGTTGCTATTGTGACATTTTGCTTCGCTACGTGAAACACATTTGTTTTAGGAGTGTTTTGAGCAGTTCAACTTGAATGTCACACCGACGACTTTGCTTAATTTTGGTGGAACTACACAAAAGGAGATCGGATTTCCATATATGTGTTGGGATTTGTTTCAAGTACTCCTCACGAGTTGTTTCAAATCTTGGTCAAGAAAGGTCAGTACCGACTTTCATCCACATGATGTTGCAGTGTGCTTTGAGATGTTGTGCTACTTGTATTGGTACTGTTTTGGATAAATGTTGAATTGAAGCTATTGAATTGTTGTCTTTTACCATTAAGTGAGCAAAAATTGTTCCAACCCGCTTGTTTCTTTATTACAACAAAACTCTTAGTCACCCCATTTATAAGTAGATGGAAGCACATGTTGTTGTTGCGCCCACTCTCCCCTGGAACTGTTTATGATTTTTGTTAATCTAATGCCGTTGGTAAAATTAAGCAATGCCACTCTCAGAATTAACTACTAAATCTTAGTTCAAAACTGCAACACTTGTTAGGGATTGGCGGGATTACCATTTTTGCGGCCGCATGTTTCATCCTCCTTTATTAGCCAGTAATTGATTCCTTTTTTTGCCTCTGTTAAAATAGGGATATCTATTCAACCTGTCTCTATTGCGACATTTTGCTTGGCTACGCAAAACACTTTTGTTTTAAGAGTGTTTTGTGCAATTCAATTTGAATGTCACACCGGTGACTTTGCTTAATTTTGGTGGAACTGCACAAAAGGGGACCGGATTTCCTTATATGTGTTGAGATCCCTTTTAGGTCTTCCTCGCGAGTTGTTTCAAATCTTGGTATTGAAAGGTCAGTGCCGACTTTCATCCACATGATGTTGTAGTGTGCTTTGAGATGTTCTGCTACATGTATTGGGACTGTTTTGGATAAATGTTGAATTGAAGCTATTGAACTGTTGTCTTTTACCATTAAGTGAGCAAAAATTGTTCCAACCCAGACATGAGGCTTGTTTCTTTGTTACATCAAAACTCTGCATCACCCCCTTTATAAGTAGATGGAAGCACATGGTGTTGTTGCGCCCACTCCCCTGGAACTGTTTATGCTTTTTGTTAATCTAATGCTGCTGGTAAAATTAAGCAATGCCACTCTCAGAATTAACAACTGAATCTTAGTTCAAAACTGCAACACTTGTTAGGGATCGGCGGGAGTACCATTTCTATAAGGGGCCGACCGGAGTACATGTTTAAGAAATGTATTGTTCAGAGAATGTCTCTGTTATTATATATCAGTTACAGTGTTTTACAAATGGTACTACATGTTTAACCAAGGTATTGTTAATATAATGTCTCCGTTAAAATGAATCAGTCACATTGTTTTAGGAATGGTACTTTTTTGCTTTGTCGTTCTTTATACATGTTGAAACAAGGCATTGTTAAGATAATGTCTCGGTTAATATGAATGAATCACACTGATTGAGAATTTCTACTCTCCCACTTTGTTTCCCATTAAGATAAGGTAGATCAATAGATGTTTTTCTTCTGAGAGTACAAGTCATCAACCGTTATTTCTCAGTAATTGTTTCCCTTATACCTATTGTTGCTTACAGGGATATCAAAATTAAAGCTCGGTTTTATTTCGACTTTGATTTTAGTTGAACTGCACAAAAGGAGCCAATGTGTCTAAGGAAAACTGCTGCATTAGTGGGTCCAGTTGGTCTTACCACTTTGCAGAAATTAGCAGTCACTGTTTGCGCTACATTACAGACGGAACGATCGAGAAGCTTTGCAGAGTATTGGTAGACGTTGGTGACATGACTAGTCTGCAGAGAGCATGGGAAACTCAACAACACGTGGAGTGCAAAATTCACTCCACAAGGAAAGGTATGACCAAGTCAGTTGCCGACGCATCTGTAAGAAACGAGGTCAGTATCGGCCTTCATCCACATGATTGTGCTTTGTTATGTTGTGCTACTTATATTGTTATATTGTTTTGAATAAATGTTTAATTCATGTTATTGTATTGCTATCTTTTCTTTGTTAAAGATAATGAAGATGATTATAGTTGTAAGCGTATGTTTAATCAACTAGTACCACTATTATATTCATCATGTTTTTTTTGTATTTATGCAGACAGGGATGCTGAGCTTGATTTTAGTGGAACTGCACAAAATGTTAAGATAGTTTGTGTCCTCCATAGTACTTCATCATGAAGAATACATCAAATGGTTCTCTAATCATTCGTCGTCACCTTGAGCCACCAGACTATCTGTTTGAATGGAGCTGCCAACGTCGGCCATTAAGAAGGGTAAGAAGAAAGACAAAAGGAGATATGGCTGCTTTACTTGTGGTTCGGAGGAACACTGGGCAAACAAGTGCCCAAACAAGTACAAGAAGCTAGGACAGGACTTCAAGTCTGTCAATGTCACTCTAAGCAACAATGATGGGGCATCTAGGTATGGTAATCTGTTTACCGTACTTTTAGTTTGTTAGTCCACCGATTGGTGGGTTGGCACTGGGGCCCATATTCATGTGTGTGTTGATGTTTCTTTCTTTTCTCGCAAGCATATAAATACGAAATCCACAGGGATGCTCAACTTGATTTTACTGGAATTGCACAAAATGTTCAGATGGTTCGTGTCCTCCATAATACTTCATCATGCACAATACATCGAATGGTTCTCTAATCATTCATCGTCTCCTTGAGCCACCGGACTATCAGATGACAAACTGATGACAAACCCTGCCAGTTCCACAATCATATGCATTACATATTTTGAATGGGAAAAGCTTGTCAAAGTTTAATCATTGATGTTAGCAAGAATACATTAGTTTAATATATTGCAATTGGAAAACCTTGTCAATTTTTGCTCATTGATGTTAGCCAGAAGACATGCATTTGATATTTTTGAGTGGGATGCCCTTTGTTGTGACCAACGTCGATCGTTTTTTCCTATTCCTGTCTTCAGTTCAAAAGTAAATATTTACTCTACTAAGATGCATAGTCACATGAATGTTGACTTATGTAAGGTATTTTAAGAGTTTGTTCTAAATGTTTTCTATGTAATGCCAGGCCTTGTGAGTTTGATTGCAAAGTTGAGCTTGGAATATTGTGGCATGCGGCATCACGAGCTGTTCCCCGTGCTACCTGAGAATAATGCTTCATATTGTTTTGCATGTTGATCTAATGCCTGTGATTTGCATGTTAAGAAGATCATCCTCTTTTGTTGTTTTTGTGCTTAAGAAGTTCATTGTCCTATGTTTCATTCATAGCCTATACGACAACTCAAGTAGGTTAGAGGTGAAACCATATGATCTTCTAACCAACTCATCATCTTAGGTCGTGATTGGATCGTCATTTTCCAACCAATTCCGCTTGTAAAACTAACGCTTGTAAATAAAAGCAGATGGTCTTGGGCGAAGCGCTTGGTTGGATGATTTTGACTGGTAAAATATACACTGGTCTCTCAAATTACACGCGTAACTCGCCGGTTTTCGTTACAGACCTCGGGCCCTCGGTTTCATTATGCCTGTATTTTATGCGTTGTTTTTGATGACGAGTAAATTACACTTGTATCTTGATACAAGTGTGAAATAAACCAGAGCTCCCAAGCGCGGCCTTACCGTTTCATGCCGTCTCGGTCTCTCGAAGGTGATCATAGGTGTCCGATGACCCTGGCTTCCTGAATGAGCAGTGGACACTGTATCATACCATTCGTAGGCCTGCGAGGCCCTCTTCATCGTCCTTCGAGTTGTTGCGCTCGCCGTGGCGCCGAGCATTGTCCACATGGTCAATGAACATGAGGATTCAGGAGATGACTTTATTTTGACTGGATGACAATAGGGACTCACTAGGGTCATAGCCGTACGTACGCAAGTTCCTCCTTATTATATACAACAATAATTTTTTTGCTTCCTCCTAGTTTCCTAACATCGCGGTCCCACACCATCATCAACCTATATAGTCAATAAACGAGAGAATTGCACAAGGAGCAGCCGACAGTTGGGACCCAGCAGCTCGAGCAATATTTTTTAGGTATAAGCGGAGTTTTTCTTGAGCGATGTTTTTGTTGTTGTTCAGACGAGCAGGGTATCAACTCGGTGGGCTGTGGCCCGTCTAGCCCAGGCTATTATTTTATGTCGACCAAATATCCAATCCAGATATTAATTTTCAAGGTGAAAATGGCTAGCCTAGCTATACTTTTTTTGCGGAATACCCAACCGAGGTCAACTTGTTATTCTCCGCCCCGCTGGGCTGTAAATCTTTCCTATTAGGCATAACAAGAAAATGGGCTTTAAGAAATAATAAATGGGATGTATATGTAAAAATGGGGAAGTAAATATACAAAAACACACCAAGCAGGTAATTAGTTTCAAAAATATTATTGCTTGAATATGGAAATTTTCATTTCATTACTTATTACGCGCGCAGTATTTTTTTAGTTTTTTACCTAATACAAATTCATTTTGAAATTATATTTAATCTGACTCGAAATTTCTAGATTTTTTTCCCGGATCCCATCAAAATGTGGGATTTTTGGTTGAATTCTGTTTTAAGAGGGTTTTTTAAATTATTAATCATTGTCCTGGCTAGAAAATGGACTATAATTTTAACAGACTGTAAATGGGTTGTAGTAAATTCCATTAGAATTCAAAAATGGGCTATACAGTATTGCAAATCGCAAATGGGATATATGTTCTCTGCCACAAATGTGATGCTCACTTGTGGGCCTACTATTTTTTTAGAATTATAGTCAGTGACGTGTACGGAAGGCTTGTGGGCCTACTAAGGCGTACGGAAGGCTTTGTAAACTTATAGTCAAGACACGATTCTAGTAGCAGTGTCTGTTGGATGTCCATCCAACAACTGTAGTGCTTCTTCAATCTTGAATATTCTTGCTCCAGCCGCCCAAATCACCGTCAACCGTACCGCCTGCTACCGCCTCCCATGGCCGGCTGTGCGGCCGCGCAGGCTTCACCGGCACACTCTACTCCCAAACGCCGTCCAGGCCATTCATCTACTCACCAACACCACCTGTCCTTCACCGGCGACGGCATCCTCACACCGCAGCCGAACCAGTGAACCCTCATACTCCCCTCGTGGGCATCCACTGCTGTGTCTTCGCCGGCTCCGGGTCATTCCCTTCATATACTCGCCATCATTCACTGTGTTGGTTCTCTCGACGCAGCGTGGTCAACTTTGTCAACAAACGACAGCCATCGGAGACAGAGATCCAATGCCTTGCCCACAGCAAGGCACGGCGTAATTGGCGGCCAGCCAGCCGTTGGATCAGGCAAGGGGGCGGATCAGATGAGGCATGTACGTGGATTGGCTGACAGTAGGGACGCACATGGCCCATGGCCGCACGCAGCAAGTGCCCCCGCATTATGCGAAAACAAATAATTTCTCCCCCTGACAGGTTTGACCCACCAGCTACATCTTCGCACGCAAAGAAGTGCTTCCTTTATTACACAGAAATAAAAAGTTTCCTCTCCGTGACAGCTGGGGCCCATCATCTTTATTATGATCCTTTTCGTGAAAATATGGATTGTATCGAAGATCCTAAATTCTTTTCTTTTTATTCTAACTCAAAAAAGAAGAAATAAAAAAAACAGAAAACATTTTCGCATGCAAGGAAGTGCCACCTTATTACGCAAAAAAATTGATTTCCCCTGCTAGTTGGGACCCACCAGATTTGTAGGCTGACTTGTGGGCCTACTAAGTTAACGCGTACACGGGGCTTTGTCAACTTAGTCAATAAACAATTCTAGCTGCACTGATTATTCGATGTTAATCCAATGGCCAAGCTGCGTCTTCAACCTCTGGTCCTGTTGCTCCAGCCGCCCAAACCTGCGCCCACCGTACCACCTGCTCTAGCCTCCCGTGGCCGGCTGTGCTGCCGCGCGGGCCTCACCACCCGACCATACTACTACTGGCCAGGCCTTCCCTCTACTCACCCACACCCCCTGTTATTCTCCAAAGACGGCAGCCTCAAACCGCAACCGAAGCAGTCAACCTTCGTACTCTCCTCCGTGTGGGCATCCACTGCTGCGTATTCCTCGGCTCCGGGTCGTTCCCTTCCTAGGTCGTGCCGTCTTCCACCACCTTGGTGCTCTCAGGCGGTACGACATCATCAACGCGGTCAATGAGCAACAGCCATCAGAAGAGGACTATAAGTGCAGAGGCTGACTGCTGGGTCCATGGTCGCACACAAGGAAGTGCCTCCTTATTACATGCAAAACAATGATTCCTCCACCTGACACCTTAGACCTATCGGAAGGGCCTCTGTATTTCATGAAAAAAAATGTTTCCCCCTGATAGCTGGGACCCACCGGCTTTATCTTCGCGTGAAAGGAACTGCCTTCTTACCCCTTGACAGCTGGGACCCACCAGGTTGAAGCGAAGGTAACGTTATCTATCCGGCCGCGAATGTTTACGTACATAGCGGTTGATCGGTGTCTCTGCAGCGACGTACCATGTCCGAGTAAGGAGCGACACGTGTTGAAGTAGAGGCACCAACGTAGCATGTCATGCAGTCCCATCTATATCATGTACACGTATGTACGACCACGCTGCAAGATAGTAAATACAGCTACGTGTGTACATACGGGCGGGGTCTCTAATGCGTACAACAACTAATCCTGTTCACCGGAAGCCAACCGTCTGGGTCGGAACGGATAAACTGCGTCATGTTCATGGGGAGGCAACGGAATGCGTCATGTTCATCGGGAGGCAACGGAATACATCATGTTCATCGGGAGCCAACCGACTTGGACGGAACAGCCGAAACGAGGTCTGGTGTACCACAGAATGGAGGAAGCGGGCCTTCTGTTCGACCGCGTACGGTCGAAATGGGGTCCTGTTCATTGAGAAGGGTCTGACGTACCACAAAACGGAGGAAACGGACTTGTGTTCGACCGCGCACGATCGAAACGAGGCCCTGTTGATCGGGAGGGGTGTGGCGTACTGCAAAACGGAGGAAACGGACTAGTGTTGGAGCGCCTACGGTTGAAACGGGGTCCTGTTGATTGGTAGGGGTGTGGCGTACCGCAAAATGGGACTACACGGGCTACTGTTCATCTCCACCGTCGACCTCCTCCAGCCTCCACGGGCTACTGTTCATCCACCATCGACCTCCTCCAGCCTCCACCTGTGACTGTTCATCCACAGGCTCCTATTCATCCAGCCTCCACCGCTCCTCCACTGGCTATTGTTCAACCAACCCTCTCCATGGGGTCCTGTTCAACCACCCCTCCATGGGCTACTGTTCATCCAACCCTCCACCAGCTAATGTTCAACCAGCCCTCCACGGGGTCTTGTTCATTCAGCCTCCACGGGGTCCTGTTCATCCACCCCCAACTGGCTTGATCGGGGTCCTGTTCATCCAGCGGCAACGACCTCTACTACCATGGGGTCCTATTCATCCACCCCCCATCAGGAACTTTTCATCCAACCCCCCAACAACACTCACTGTTCATCAAGAGGCGGCATCGATCGGCTTTAGTTAGCAGCAGTAGCGAAGGAATCACTCAGGTTCAGTTAATAGCAAGGGATCGATCGCGGTTTAGTAACGTAGCTAGTGCAATCGCTCGGGTTCAGTTAGAGCCCAACGCCTCGCTCGGGTTTAGTTAGAGCGCAACACCTCGCACACACACGCGTACGTGTACGAGAGAAACGCGCAAACCTCCATGCATCGCTCGGCCCCGACCACCCACCGTAACCGGGAACTCCCTGATATTTTCCTCGCCCTCGCTTCTACCACGGTTTTTTTGGTCATGGATGGCCAAAGAATGTCATGCAGCTGCGTCTCCGGCCCGCCCAGGACGAAAAGCCTATTTTCTGTCATGATTTTTTGTCATATAAGTAGGAGCCCACCATATCTATGATGATACCGGGTTTTGTCACAATTATTTTCATAGAAGTGTCATAAGCATGACAGAAAACAATTCCATTCGGCCCAAAATGTCACGGATGTGTCTTTTTTGTAGTGTTATTATTCATGCTAGAATTGTATTAATAGGGAACTTAAATACATGTGTGGATACATAAACAAAATACCGTGTCCCTAGTGAGCCTCTACTAGACTAGCTCATTAATCAAAATAGGGTTAAGGTTTCCTAACCATAGACATGTGTTGTCATTGATAACGGGATCACATCATTAGGAGAATGATGTGATGGACAAGACCCATCCATTAGCTTACCATATGATCGTTCCGTTTATTGCTATTGCTTTCTTAATGTCAAATACATATTCCTTCGACTATGAGATCATGCAACTCCCGGATATCTGAGGAATACCTTGTGTGCTATCAAACATCACAACGTAAACAAGTGATCATAAAGATGCTCTACAGATATCTCCAAAGGTGTTTGTTGAGTTGGCATAAATCGACAGTAGGATTTATCATTCCATGTATCGAAGAGGTATCTCTGGGCCCTCTCGGTAATACACATCACAAGAAGCTTGCAAGCAAAGTGACTAATGAGTTAGTTACGAGATGATGTATTACGAAATGAGTAAAGAGACTTGCCGGTAATGAGATTGAACTAGGTATGAAAATACCGACAATCAAATATCGGGCAAGTAACATACCGACAGACAAAGGGAATTACGTATGTTGTCATAACGTTCGACCGATAAAGATCTTCGTAGAGTATGTAGGAACCAATATGGGAATACGGGTTCCGCTGTTGGTTATTGACTGGAGAGGTGTCTCAGTCATGTCTACGTCATTCTCGAACCCGTAGGGTCCTCACACTTAACGCTCATTGACGATATAGTATTATATGAGTTATGTGATTTGGTGACCGAACGTTGTTCAGAGTCTCAGATGAGATCACAGACATGACAAGGAGGTCCGGAGATAAAGATTGATATATAGGACGATGCTATTTGGTCACCGGGAAGGTATCAGGTAGTCGTCGGATCACCGGAAAGGGTTCCGGGAAGCCCCGGGAGGTTAATGGGCCTTATGGGCCAAGAGGGGGAACACACCATCCCAAAAGGGGCTGGCGTGCCCCTTCCCTTGGCCACCGGCCCTATGGATGGAAAGGGGGGAGGGCTAGCCCCTCTTTCCTTCCCTCCACCTAAGAGGAAGGAAAGTGGAGGGGGGAGGCGCCACCTCCTCCTGCCTTCCCGCCGCAGGCAAACAAGGAAGGGAGCGCCAAAGGGCAGGCGCCCAAGGGGGCTGGCCAACCACCTTGGGGCGCCCCTTGGCTGCCCCCTCTCGCCGACCTATATATAGACATGCTAAACTAAGCCAAAGCATACTCTAAGGTATTGTACACTCCGGTCGCAAACCCCACCAGTTATGTGCGCCTGATTAGTCGAACCGCCCCATTGTAATGCGCCTCCCTTTGCAATGGAAACTGCATAGTAATGCTTTAATGATATTACAACCATGCTCTGCCCCTCCTCTCGTGCATGTAGCAATGAATTAATGGAACCTAGTAATGGAGTCATCTAATTAAGGGGAACATAGTAATGGAAGGTTATACATTACCAGATAGATTTTGTGCAAAAATAGTAAACCAAATGGTAATACAATTACTATGTACCAAGTAGCTATATACTAACTCCCCATTTATGGCGATTCAGCAGTGCACGTCTTGTCCAATTATCATCACATAGTAACGCCATGAGCCAGCTGTAGTAATTCATTCATAATTGCTTAGCCATGATGCTGCCGTGTCCACTTTAAATTGTAGCGAATCATCTTTACCATCGGCACTATACTGTTTTACGAGGTTAAACACCAATCTTGGTTTTACGAGCTTAAAGAGATAACAAATCTTTTATGAAATATACAATGTAGTCATTCTATTTTTGTGTAGTTTGATAACATTTTTTTATCATAATAGGATAAGAGCTAGTCACTTGGCATAAAATAATTTTAGTAATTTCTTCTATTTATGTAAAAGAATTCCTAATAATTATGATAGTTCAAGAAGTACTGATGTCGTCTCCGGTGGCCTTAGGGCCATGGCGGCGCAGTGGATCCCGTCCCTTGCTGGCGGGAGGGCTCTGTTTTTAGATGTTTTTTCAAGTTTTGTTAGGGTTTGTGTCCTTCTCAAGAAGACGAGACGACAACGGCTCCCTAAAGATAGAATAAGGCCTTCCCCGCCTAGCCCCTATTCTGGTGATGTGTCTAGCATCGTCGGTGGGCGTGTGGAGGTGTGTCTCCGGCAGATCTATCCTTGGTGGATTTGCTCGGATCTAGTCGTAGTTCATCTACGTTTGTGTTTCTTCAGGTTGAATCCTTCCGATCTACGCTACTCTTCATCAGCGGTGTTGCTGTTCTACTGCGCTGGTCCTATGGGGCCTTAGCACGACGACTTCCCGACTGTCTACTACAACAAGTTTTGCCCGGCTCTGACGAGGGAGGGGTGATGACGGTGGCGCGCCTTTGGCTCGCTTCAGTGCTTGTAGTCGTCGCTAGGTGGTCTACAGACCTAGATGTAATTATTATTATTTCTGGTATTCGTTGTATTGTCATGATTGAAGATGAATAGATTGGAAGTTTTCTCGCAAAAAAAAGTAGTACTGATCTCCAAATTAAAAAAATGTAGTGGTGTGGCCTATCATAAAGTGCATAAGGACTTTGTATGAGAGCAAAAGTAGTTTTACTACTGGTTACCATGTTACTATTGTTACAAACTTTCCATGTAGAACCATGTAAATAATTGGTTTTGTATTACTATAAGTAAATCTGGTGTTACGATTGATTTTCTATGCACAGGAAAGATGTGTGGGCTAGTGGGACAGTTAACGAGGCAAAGAGCACTCGCGCAATTGGCCGTAATTGGCTAGGCCTTTTTTACTAGAATTAGCAAAGGTATTACGACCAAGTGGAACGTGAACTGGTGTGCTTGGTCAGACATGCGCGTCGTTTCCTGGCCGGAGCGTGGAATTAGAATTCTACGCCCAGGCTTAGATTTTATGGTCGCGCTATTCGTCATCGTGAGTGAGAAATAGTTATTCTTCATTTCCTCTCTAATTTGACATCAATGCAACGTACTTTTACGTTTCGTAAATTTTGTCTTATTTCATACATAAAAAGGGAATGTAACAAATGTACTCGCCGTAAAAAATATTTTATGTTATGTAAAATTACGAATGTAAGAACATAGTGTAAAACGTACATAAAATGTGATTTTTCCGGTCTTATAACCTATTTTTTATTTTTTATACCAAATTTTACCTATTGAATCAATACTCATGTAATTATTTATATTGTAAACATAATTTATTTAGGAAGCGATCATAAAATTACCTCGGGTGAAGAATAATTTATTCTACACCCTGGGTGATGAATAGTAACTATATATATTATGCTAATATTAGCAGAATAACTATTCTGATAACACTTTCGCACTGCACGCTTAATGCAAGTGCATGTTATTGTTTGAACAAAGTGTGCTGCAGTACTCATGCGAGTGAACTTTGTGTCGGAAAAAACTGCACGCAGTGTTTTTCGATACTTTTTTCGCTCTAATTTTTAACCGTTTATCAAAACGGGGCATATAATATACCGTTGGAAAGCTATTGATTAGGCGCAACTTCACCATGTTGAACACTTTTCAAGATTCCTCGCGGTTTAAGAGCGGTTTCAAAAATGATGCGGCGGATGACGAGTGGCAACGAGTGTTTTTTTGTGATTTTTTATAAACCGCTCATTGGAATAATGAAAATGATACGTCGTTGGAAAGATATCGTCGAGGCGCATCTTTTTGATATCTATTAGTTTCTCTAATTCGTTACGGTTTAAGAGCAGTTTCAAATTTACTAAATCGTGGAATTACGTTTTTTTGAAAAAAATTCAATTTTCGGTACTGTTTTCGCTTTAGTTTTTAACTATTTGTCGAAACGAGGCATGTAATACGTCATTGGAAAGCTATGGACAAGGCGCGACTTTCATATGTAGAAATGGTTTTGAGATTCCTTACAGTTTTAAATTAATTTTGAAAATCGTGCGACGGACGACGAGTGGCAGCGGCCGTTTTTCGCGAACTTTTTTTACAAACTGGTTGTCGAAATGATTCAAATGATATGCCGTTGGATAGACATCGACGAAACGCAACTTTTTCATGTAGAACACTCTCTAATTCCTTACGGTTTAAGAGCAGTTTTAAATTTACCAAAATGCGGACACTGTTTTTTGCGACGCCCAAATCGACGTGGGTACTTCAACCGACTGAAAACCGCACTGCATTGGACGAAAAACCGCACTGCATCAGACGTGTTAGAGAACTGCATGGTTTATTTTGTTCAAACGTTATTTTTTCGAGGACGAGTAAGTAGACTGCACTTTCACATCGGGTGTAAATGAACCACAACACTATCAAGAAGTGAACCGCATTACTTTTTTGTGGTATGTAAATTTTTCTAAACAAGGTGGAGTGCACTTCATGTCGAGTGTTGGTGAACCACAAGACTATGAAAAGTGAACCTTGAGCCTATCGTAAACGGGTCGTACTGCATCAGACAGAAAACCACACTTATCTAGACAAAAAACCGCACTTCATTGGACAGAGAAGTGCACTACATAATTTCTTTTTTGTGGGACGTAAATTTTCCCAAACGAGGTGGAGTGCACTTCTTTAGACTAAAACCTGCACTTCATCGGACATACAAGTGCACTACATGATTTCTTTTTTGTGGGATGTAAATTTTCCCAAATCATGTCGAGTGTTGGTGAACCGCAATACTATGAAAAGTGAACCTCGAGACTACCAAATTGAACCGCATGTGTTTTCCCTAACTTTTTTCATACTTATTTTTTTACACACGTAGACCAAGCAAGTGGATCACATGGAGTGAGAGAGCGAACTATATCTAGTAAGAAGTGAGCTTCTTTTGAGATGTTTTGGTTTCCGTTTAACTTCTTTTTGTAAACTCATCTCTACTACATGATCAATGTTTGTGAGCTGCATGGATGGGGCAAGTAAACTGCACTAAAAATTATTTTGCATCAAAAGAATGTTATCTCCCACCAACATTCTTTGAATAATTTAACAAACAAGTTAACCGCAAAACAGAAACAAAGTAAGGCACAGCCGAGCTAACAAAATTGCACTGTCTATGGCCGCTCATGATCCTCATAGACACAATACATCCATCCATTGGTTTGCACAGACACACACATATATACACAGAAAATAAGCACTGGCGAGATCAAAATAAAATGGACTTCGTAAGTTAACTGCATGATTCGTCAACTAGCATCAGCAAGTTTTTTAGTCCGACTATGCAGTGCACTTCGTTTCTCTTTTTTGTTGATTCTTGGCTTCTCTCCTCCAAAAGAAATTAAATAGAAACCACATCAATTAACGAAGCGGACTGCAGGGCCGAGCATCAGCACTGCAGCTGATGCCCTGCGCGTGAAAACAAGGCCTTCTAATAATTTTTGGTGCGCACCCAAGATCTGCAACGCGCACATAGCAGGACCGCACGCCCGACGCTTACGAACTACACACCGAAGGTGACCTACAGGCAACCCAAATGCATCGCCCACAAACTACCATGGCGGGCTGCATTCACCCATTAACTGAACCACTCGAGTACACGGCGTCCACTGCAAGGAATACACAGACCCAACATTAGTTGAACCCGTAGTGACTCGCGGCAACGCCGAACTGCAGAGCTACATACCGTGACTCGCTCGGGGGAACTCCATGGCGCAGCTGAGCGAGGAGCTCCTTGAATCGCATCAAGAACTGCCAGCACGAGGTGGAGGTTGTGGGGCGTCAGACCGACGCCGTTCCAGTGGCGTTTGAGCTCGAGATGGGGATGATAGGGAGGGGGAAGTGGGGCAGTGGGGTGGTGTAGCGACCCGACCTCAGACGGTCAAGTCTCTGTGCTTAAGTGCCATCCCTGGATCGGTATGCTGACACACACAATACTCGAGGATTTATAACAGAGGTAAATCACATGTATAAAATAACGTAAATACTATTACCTCAATCTAAAATAGCGGAAGTAACAAGGTTGTGGATTCCCATCAACACCAATGGCAAAGTTGAGTGTAGAAATCGTAACCCTAATGTATCACTTACTCGTCGTAAGAAATCCTGCAACATGAGACGTTGCAGCCACAAAGGGTCAGTACATTGAATGTACTGGCAAATTCACACCATAGAGAGAAATGATGAACAATGGCTATCACTACATGCATATATGGCTGGTGGAAAAGCTCTATGCTTATAAGGTTTTTGCGAAAAGCCAATTTTTCCCTACTACAAAGAAATAAATTTTATTTAACTATCACGGTGGTTGTTAAACATTGAGAATGGTTGACAGCATTCTCAATCCCAAGTAAGTATCATCATTAAAACCCAGCAATATTAATTTAAAGTAACATGATGAGATTCACATGATAATCCAGGTACTAGATACTCAAGATGTCCATAACCAGGGACACGGCTAATCATGATTAGTTTATACACTCTGCAGAGGTTTGCGCACTTTTCCCCACAAGACTCGATCTCCTCCGTTGAATTTCTCGCACTACATGGTGTTTGAGAAACGGATGACCGAGACATAGTCTTTCAGAAGCGTTTGCACCTTACGATGGGTAGACCGTACCACCTACAACCCCTACATCTGCTAGTCTACCACTGTTTAAGAGTTCACACGACTTAATCAACTATGGTAGAGCCCATAATAGCTTGTGGCTGCACACGGAAGTTTCTAGCATGAATAATCTTATGATCCCTTTGAGCCTGGGTGGCGAACCATAGGATGATCACATGGTAACCCTGGGATCTCCTAGGACAACACTGGTATATCCCCAGGGTGCCCCAACCAATCCACCCAGATGTGTATTGAAGTAGCCACCTTAAGTTAAACCTTAGTTAACAATAATCTCTCACATCTGTCATGAAATACTCTCAAACCCAATCCACGTCTACGAGCATAGCATGGCAATATAAGCATAACGTAATGGTAACTACTTCCCAACCCACAAGTTAATGACATCCTAACCATGCAATGTTTGAGGATTGGAACTAATGCATAAAAACTGGGTGATAAAGAGTATGATCAAAGTGTGAACTTGCCTGCAATGTTGATGAAGATTATTCGCACTCATAACTCTTTATAGATCTACTCGTCACACTCCGGTCAATCTATCGTAATCAAGCAATAGTAACCACACATAAGCAATCACTCAAAAGATCGGAAAGATCGAAGAAGTCGATTCGGAAAACATAAAAAACAAGCAATTAACTCTTGCAACGTAAAACAATTTCTAACAGTACTAAAATTATGTGAATTTGGCCTTATTAGAATGTTTAGGCCAAGAGCTTCGATTTGCAAAAAGAATCAACTTAAACAGAGCTACGAAACTCAAGTTATGATCAAACGAAGTTTGAATTCAAATCTGATCTAATTCAAATTTTAAACTTTTCAAAAACATGCTTGGGTTGGATTACTGGATAGAGGAGATCATAACGAAGACGTGGGCGTTGGTTTTGTTGGATTTGGACTAACGGGTAAAAAGTTATAGTCATTTGAAAATCAGGGACTAATCTGTAAATAAAATCTTCACGAATGGGTCCCTGGCCGAAATTTTAAAATAAACAGAAAAAGAGAAACACTACCGAACGAACGTTCGCTGCCGAATGCCAACTAAAGAATATGTTCACTAGAACTACCTAAACAGAAAGCGTTCGTTAAATAAACTAACAAAATAATAAACCGCTCTAACCTAAAAACCAAAAAAACCGTAGGAAACCGAGGGGTTTTGTACCGGTTCTCGCGGAGTCAACCGTGGCGAGAAAAACCAACGGCGGTGGCGTTCTCCGGTGAGACCGGACGGCGGCGGCGGCTCGGGTCCGGCCGGGGCGGTGGCTCCGGTCGTCCAGGAGGGCGGCGAAGGGGTTGGGGAAGGGCGGCGCGGCAAGGCGAGGCAGATGGCGGCGTCGGCAGTGGTATGCGGGGCGGGACAGAGCGGGGCGGCGGGGTGGATCTCGCCGGCGGCGGCGGGATGCGGCGCAAGGGCGGCGGTGCGGGGAAAAAGAGGGAGAGACGGGCGACGGGCGCGGCTTTAAAGGAGGGGGGCTGCGCGGGGCTTGGAGAAGGGGCAGAGGAGGAGGCCGGACGGCGCACGACAGCCATGGCGGTGCAGCGGCGTGCCCGAGCGGGACTCCCGCTCGGGAAGGAGAGGAGCGGCGCGCTGGGCTGGGCTTGGCCTGTTGGGCCGGCCCAGTTCGGCGGGAAGTTTTTTTAACACAATCAATTAAAAACAAAGAAAAACAAAATAAATAAAAATGTTATATAGGCACATAATATACCAAAATTTGCAGAAAAAGATTTTCTACAACTTGGACATTTTTATAATGCCAAATAAAATCCGCACAAATTTAGGTACAAAGAGTGCTACTGGTCTAATAAAATCCAATAAAAATCATTTTAAAAAATACCAAAATGATTTCAAATTTATTTCCCTCCAATTTTTTTGTTGTAGAGAATCATGTTACCCTAATTTCCATATATTTTATTTTTGGAGAAAAATAATTTGAATAAAACTCAAATAACTCCAAATTGAAAATAAATTCAAAAAAACTTTGAATTTAATTCTTTGAAACTCCCAACTCATATTTCATAGTTTGAAGAAGTCATTTTATCTTTTCTCATGAAAATCATTGAGTTGCGTAAAGTTTCTGAATTGGAAAATATTTCCAAATGGAAATTCAAATATTGTTCAAACACCCTTTTCATTTATTTAAATGGAAGAAGTCATGTCATCTTCGCTCAAGGGTTTTGTATTTGAGAAGAATTTGAATTCGCGGAGATCATAAAAGCAAGATGAAAGTTTGGGAAAGTCCTTTTATTCCCTCTCATTTAACTTTCAAAAGTTTCGAATTCACTCACTTTCAGACAATCAATCAAACAATCAATCAAATCTATCTATTTATTATAACACTCCAAAATTTAAAATTTTGGGATGTTACAAACCTAACACCCTTAAAATGAATCTCGTCCTCGAGATTCGGAGAGGCTAGAAAGAAATAGGTTAGGTTCAGGGTCTTCTAAAAATCCATCAATCGTCACACGGGGTCTGGGGTGCTACCACCCTTAGAAGCATGGTTACTGTTCCATCAAACTCATATACTCCATCCTTATTCTTGACAGTGTCGGTCTTCTCAGACCCTCGAGAAAATTCCTTCTTTGAGCTCTTCCGGTAGTGGCATAACCTTTTCCTCAATTCTTCTGTCTTTCATCTAGGTAAGGTTATTCCGAGACTGGGTCTTCTTAGCTGACGGGTCTGGCGCCAAAACTAAACAACTATCGATATCTCATGGTGGTCAACAATTTATGGTTTCTCCTGCAGGAAATGGGTCTGGGTTGATCCTCACCGTATAACCTACGGTTGGCAAAAGCTGCCTTATACAAGGGAAAAATACCTATACCATTCTAAGGCTTAAACAAGGTTTTGATCGTCGTCTCTCTACTATAGGTAAGTCACTCAGATTTACCATCCCACATAGTAAGGCGAATAATAAGAGTAAGTCGGTATGGTGATCAATCCATCCCGCACCCAAATCATTACCCTGTATATGGTTTAGTGTATCTCGCATTCTAACACTCGGTCATCCTCACAAGCATTGCATAATTTATCTTGTCGACGAACCATGTTCGGTTAAATCCATTAATTCTGCAAGCCAAACAAACATCTATTGTTCCTTCACAACTCTCAGGTTTTGCGTAACTCCTATAAGATCGTCTGCCGATAAATGTAACTTCTTCCAGGGTTTTCCTTCAGCAAGAATGCACTTGCTTCTTGGCAGGTCCTGGGGCCTGTGGGTATGGCCCATCTCATCACTTGTAGTCCTTGAACTTATCATCGGGCAACTAATCATTATTCCAACTTCCAACTTCCTAGTATTCTTAAATCCATCCAATTGTATTGTCTTCCTTCCTTCTATTGGCGCCAAACTAGGACATGATTACTCAGACTCATCATGGAATTTCCATTGATCCATATTTCCAACATCATACCTCCTTTATATCCAATGATAACTCATCTCTTCATCCTCATGGGATATCCCTCATACCGAGATAAAAACTTATACTTATGAAGTCCATATTCCCCTTCATGGAACATCATTATCCGTTCCAGGGTCAAGCGTCCTTACAGGGGAATATTGGACATCTCTGTATGGCACTTCTTCAACTGGGAAATGTGAAACACATCATGAATTCCTGACAGTCCTTCGGGTGACTCCAACTTGTTGTCCACTTCTCCCATACGCTCCAAAACTCGGTATGGTCCTATAAATCTCGGGGCTAACTTTCTCTTAACTCCAAATCGTTTAACTCCTCGCAGAGGGGCACACGAAGACATGCTCTGTCTCCAATTTCATAGACTACCTCCTTGAGTTTTTTAGTCTACATAACTCTTCTGCCTGGACTGAGTTACCTTCAGTCTGTCTCGAATCAACTTAACATTCTCTTCTGACTCCTTGATCACATTTGGTCCAAACAACTGACGGTTTCCGACTTCATCCCACATACTCTTGGGGCATCACACACATCGAGACAAAACTCGTATTCATTTTGTCCGAAATCCACTCAGTGGAGTGTCCTTATCTTTTCCAGGGGTCAACGGTTCTTACAAGGTACTACTACCCTTAAAATGCACAAATCTTCCATAGACCATATTTCTCATATCCTCAAAAATGGTCCAAATTCTTCTTCATAGAGTAACAACTCATAAAATCCATATCAGTACCAATGATGCCAACTTTATTCACTCTCAATTTATTACAATCTCTCGCTTTTCCATTACATGTCTCAACTCAACACCTCAATATAAAATAAAATGTTCTCACTTCTACAACTCCATTTCTTTTGTTGCAAACTCAACTATCTAGCAAAAGTCTCCTTCTCCTTAGGGCATCCTCTGGCAAAATGCCCTGGTCCATTACAACTAAAACATATTACTTCTGACAAGTCTCGAGGTTTCCTCTTTTTTGGGCAACTGTTGAGGTAGTGCCCCGACTCCTTGCACCTGTAACAGGTAATATGACTCAGGTCCCTCCTGGGCTCCAATCGGTTTCTCTTCCTGGACTTTTCCATTCCAATCAGGGCTTCTATTTCCTGTGGGTCATATTCTACTTCCTCTGTCGGGAATTCTACTAGATCCCTATTCAAACAATTTTGGGAGATGTGTCCTTCACGTCTTCCTTCATCACAGTTTCTTCTAAAATTTCCATGAGGGTTCCTTTCGTTACTTCTTTCTTCTGCTGGATGGTTTGTTGTACCATGGGGTAAATGTGACACTGAGCAGGATAGTGAGTAGTCCCTTCACACAAGAAACAAGTAATCTGCCTAATTGGGCATTCTTCAACTGGGTGACTTCCTTCACAATTAGGGCATTTATCCTTGTGTTCTTTATGGGTGTGTCCTATTTCTCCACAAATCTTGCATGCACAAGGTTTCTTCATATCCTTTCCATAAGGCTTCACAAACCGAGACTTTGGTAGAGTCAACTTAAATTCTTTCCAAGTGGTTACTCCTTGCCATCCATTGATGGTTTGGTACATCCTCCACCCAGTAGCAGCACCTCTTTCAAAGCACTGAAGAGCATGCTGGGTCATATCCTTTCCAACTATAGGGTTATTCTCCATGTGATCCTCCATGTTCTGAATCCATCGGTCTGTCTCCAACTGACGCATCGGTCCAAAAAATACAAGCTCATCTCCATTCATCATCTATTGGGTCCATGGGTTATGGGGTGAGATAAGAGAGATAGAGAGGGATACACACAACACAAACAAAAGTTTTGAAAAGACAGATTTTTGTTGTGGCTGTCGAAAAACATCAAACAAATGACAGCTCACAATCGTCGCATCTAACGTAGGTATATAACAGGGGTTTGGTCTTCTAAGGTCAATAAATCTTCAACGTCTCCAAACTCTATAAGCCTTGTTCATGCCTCCAATGGCTTCTTCCGATCATGCTTGTCTCTCTCAAGTTCTTTTGCCAGATCATCTCTATTGATGTGAAGTCTCTCGTGACATTCTTTAATACTCCGGAGTTGCATTTCAAACTTCTAGGTTTCAACATCCTTGGCATGAACCATGGTCTAGTTCCTGATGAATCTCCAGTTTCTCGAGTTTTGCTCCTCCAGCTTGCTACTTCAGCTTCTTGGACCTAAGTTCTTCATGAAATGCTTCCTTGTCAAAATACGGCTTCATGGAGCTCCACCTTAAACTTCTTGATGTACTACTCCAGATCCTGGTGATACACCAGCTAAGGTTAAAACTTCATCTTACTGATAGGTGCTCCATCAGCCTTCTTCCATCAAATCCATTCTGAAGAAATGCATCCTTAACTCAGCACGGTGACAATAGCATCAGCGGCAATGACATCACGGATAACCGTGTTTCTGCCCTTGTCATTGCCATAAGCTATCTTCCATAGTTGATATCTCTTGCCTTAGGGTTTTCTTGACAAAACTTTGAGTTCTCATGCTCCATGCTCCGGTCTTTCTCCGATACACCTTGATCTCGGGTATTGACAACTTCCATAGTCTGCCAAGTTCCATAAGGGTTGCCTTCCTAGGTCACACAAATCTGGAAATTCTTGAGAGCCTCCAATTTTCCTAGTCTTCAGAGTCTTCAACAGTTTGTAGTTTCCATTATCATAATGTATGGTAAAATCCTCTTCATTCCGAATGGTCTCGGTTGTCCGATATCTTGTACATCTTGGAGTGGTCTCATTAGTCGAATCTTCATGGGGTCAAAAGGGAAAAGGGGGTATGGTCTCACTAAAAGGGGATATTTGAATAAGCTCAGAAGAGAAGAGAGGTAAAAGACCCTTTTGAAGAGTAAAGTTTTACAGAAAAATCTTTGCTATGGGCTTGCCAGTTTCTAGGGTCATGTCCTACAGTCAACATGTGCTCTGATACCATCTTGTAGCGACCCGACCTCAAACGGTCAAGTCTCTGTGCTTAAGTGTCATCCCTGGATCGGTATGCTGACACACACAGTACTCGAGGATTTATAATAGAGGTAAATCACATGTATAAAATAACGTAAATACTATTACCTCAATCCAAAATAGCGGAAGTAACAAGGTTGTGGATTCCCATCAACACCAACGGCAAAGTTGAGTGTAGAAATCATAACCCTAACGTATCACTTACTCGTCGTAAGAAATCTTGCAACATGAGATGTTGCAGCCACAAAGGGTCAGTACATTGAATGTATTGGCAAATTCACACCATAGAGAGAAATGATGAACAATGGCTATCACTACATGCATATATGGCTGGTGGAAAAGCTCTATGGTTATAAGGGTTTTGCGAAAAGCCAATTTTTCCCTACTGCAAAGAAATAAATTTTATTTAACTATCATGGTGGTTGTTAAACATTGAGAATGGTTGACAACATTCTCAATCCCAAGTAAGTATCATCATTAAAACCCAGCAATATTCATTTAAAGTAACGTGGTGAGATTCACATGATAATCCAGGTACTAGATACTCAAGATGTCCATAACCAGGGACACGACTAATCATGATTAGTTTATACACTCTGCAGAGGTTTGCGCACTTTTCCCCACAAGACTCGATCTGCTCCGTTGGATTTCTCGCACTACATGGTGTTTGAGAAACGGATGACCGAGACATAGTCTTTCAGAAGCGTTTGCACCTTACGATGGGTAGACCGTACCACCTACAACCCCTACATCTGCTAGTCTACCACTGTAAGAGTTCACACGACTTAATCAACTATGCTAGAGCCCATAATAGCTTGTGGCTGCACATGGAAGTTTCTAGCATGAATAATCTTATGATCCCTTTGAGCCTGGGTGGCGAACCATAGGAGGATCACATGGTAACCCCGGGATCTCCTAGGACAACACTGGTATATCCTCAAGTGTCCGGGCAAGTCCACTGGTATATCCCCAGGGTGCCCCAACCAATCCACCCACATGTGTATTAAAGTAGCCACCTTAAGTTAAACCTTAGTTAACAATAATCTCTCACATCTGTCATGAAATACTCTCAAACCCAATCCACGTCTACGAGCATAGCATGGCAATATAAGCATAACGTAATGGTAACTCCCAAGGGTTTGATAATAAACAGGTAATAGGTTCCTACCTCATCAACTACTTCCCAACCCACAAGTTAATGACATCCTAACCATGCAATGTTTCAGGATTGGAACCAATGCATAAAAACTGGGTGATAAAGAGTATGATCAAAGTGTGAACTTGCCTGCAATGTTGATGAAGATGATTCGCACTCATAACTCTTGATAGATCTACTCATCACACTCCGGTCAATCTATCGTAATCAAGCAATAGTAACCACACATAAGCAATCACTCAAAAGATCGGAAAGATCGAAGAAGTCGATTCGGAAAACATAAAAAACAAGCAATTAACTCTTGCAACATAAAACAATTTCTAGCAGTACCAAAATTATGTGAATTTGGCCTTATTAGAATGTTTAGGTCAAGAGCTTCGATTTGCAAAAAGAATCAACTTAAACGGAGCTACGAAACTCAAGTTATGATCAAACGAAGTTTGAATTCAAATCTGATCTAATTCAAATTTTAAACTTTTCAAAACATGCTTGGGTTGGATTACTGGATAGAGGAGATCATAACGAAGACGTGGGCATTGGTTTCGTTGGATTTGGACTAACGGGTAAAAGGTTATAGTCATTTGAAAATCAGGGACTAATCTGTAAATAAAATCTTCACGGATGGGTCCCTGGCCGAAATTTTAAAATAAACAGAAAAAGAGAAACGCTACCGAACGAATGTTCGTTGCCGAACGCCAACTAAAGAATCTGTTCACTAGAACTACCTAAACAGAAAGCGTTCATTAAATAAACTAACAAAATAATAAACCGCTCTAACCTAAAAACCGCTCTAACCTAAAGCGTTCGTTAAATAAACTAACAAAATAATAAACCGCACGACGGCCATGGCGGTGCGGCGGCGTGCCCGAGCGGGACTCCCGCTCGGGAAGGAGAGGAGCGGCACGCTGGGCTGGGCTTGGCCTGTTGGGCCGGCCCAGTTCAGCGGGAAGTTTTTTTTAACACAATCAATTAAAAACAAAGAAAAACAAAATAAATAAAAATGTTATATAGGCACATAATATACGAAAATTTGCAGAAAAAGATTTTCTACAACTTGGAGATTTTTATAATGCCAAATAAAATCCGCACAAATTTAGATAAATCAAAGAGTGCTACTGGTCTAATAAAATCCTATAAAAATCATTTTAAAAAATACCAAAATGATTTCAAATTTATTTCCCTCCAATTTTTTTGTTGTAGGGAATCATGTTACCCTAATTTCCATATATTTTATTGTTGGAGAAAAATAATTTGAATAAAACTCAAATAACTCCAAATTGAAAATAAATTCAAAAGAACTTTGAATTTAATTCTTTGAAACTCCCAACTCATATTTCATAGTTTGAAGAAGTCATTTTATCTTCTCTCGTGAAAATCATTGAGTTGCATAAAGTTTCTGAATTGGAAAATATTTCCAAATGGAAATTCAAATATTTTTCAAACACCCTTTTCATTTATTTAAATGGAAGAAGTCATGTCATCTTCTCTCAAGGGTTTTGTATTTGAAAAGAATTTGAATTCACGGAGATCATAAAAGCAAGATGAAAGTTTGGGAAAGTCCTTTTATTCCCTCTCATTTAACTTTCAAAAGTTTCGGATTCACTCACTTTCAGACAATCAATCAAACAATCAATCAAATCTATCTATTTATTATAACATTCCAAAATTTAAAATTTTGGGATGTTACAGGTGGCACCATCATCGGAGTGGCGGTGGAAGTCCAAGGCAGGCATGGGGTGGGTCGACGGCTGCCGGTGAAGGGCGAGCCTACCGGCATGGAGGTGGGAGGCGGAGGGGCGACGCAAGCCCCGACCGACGGCCCACGGGAGGTCGCCCGGGATGGGATGACACACATCCAGACGGCAGCTGCTCCCTGGAGGTCGCCAGGGGAGGCGCTGCACGGATCCAGGCGTCGACGGATGTCACGAGGTCATTGGGGGGCAGGGCGGCATGGATCTCATGTGGTAGCCGAGGAGGAAGACGACAGCTGTTAAGGAGGAAGGGGAAGCTAGAGGAATTGGTCGCGCGGTGCTGGTCGCGAGTTGTCGTGGCGCGGCGGCGTGCTGGAAGCTCGGGGGTGGGCGTTGCCGATGGGGAATGTGGTGGGATCATGGCAGCAGGGGTAGGTGGGCGTGGGGAGGGGGAGGTGGGGGCTAAGTAGTTTTTTCTTCTGTTCAGTTCGTGGGCAGCCTAGTTTCGAGTGTTATCAGAACAAGAGGTGGATGTGCAGAATAAGGTCTTAAGGGGTGTTATCAGAATAGACCCACCCTATATATATATATGTATATATATGTATATATATATATGTATGTATATATATATGAGATGGGGCGCCACACAAACCCATGAGAATCTCTGAGCCATGTGCGGCGCCCCTCTCCACAGTTTAGTCCTTCGTCTAGTTTTCCGCAGTGCACGGCGAAGCCCTGCGGGAACAAGTTCACCACCACCGTCACCACGCCGTCGTGTTGCCGGAACTCATCTACTACTTCGCCCGTCTTGCTGGATTAAGAAGGCGAGGGCGTAATCGAGCTCAACATGTGCTGAACGCGGAGGTGTCATATGTTCGGTACTTGATCGGTTGGGTCACGAAGGTGTTCGACCAAATCAACCATGTTATTAAATGCTTCCGCTTTACGATGTATGAGGGTACATAGACATACTCTCCCCTCTCATTGCAATGCATCTCCATGGATAGATCTTGCGTGTGCATAGAAAAAAATGTTTTCCATGCAACGTTCCCCAACACAGCCCCCACAAATGGTGGAGAAAAGTTGGGAGGGGTTACCTTGGGGGCATCACCTACATGGGGTGATGGGGAACGTTGAATGGAAAACAAAAAATCCTATGAAACACCCTAGATCTATTCTAGGGAGATGCTAGCAACGAGAGGGGGAGTGTCTACATACCCTTGTAGACCGAAAGCGTTAACGATCTAGAGATTGTGGTTCGCATAGTCGTACTCCTTCGCGATCCAATCCGACCCAACCATTGAACGAGCGGCACCTCCGAGATGTGCACACATATGGCTCGATAATGTCTCCGCCTTCTTGATCCAGTAAGGGAGGGTGTAGAAGTATGTGCGATCAAGGCCAACACGATGGTGTGGTAGTGGTGGTGGCCACGGAACTGCGGCAGGGCTTCACCAAGCGTCTGCGCGAGGAGATGGGAGGAGTTGGGAGAGATGGCGGCGAAGGGTCGAAGGGTGCCTACCCCCATGCACCTTCCCTCTCTTTATATATGCTAGGGGGCGGGGGGTGCCAAAACCCTCCTAGGGCCGGACACAAGGGAGAAATCCCATTAAATTTGGAGATAACATCTTATCTCTAGATTCAGCCATTTAAATTTAGAGATAAGACCTTATCTCTAGATTTAAACGACATGGGCCTTGGGGCTGGTGCGGTCAGCCCATGTGGGCTATAGCCCCATCCCTTGGTCCTTGTGGGCCCTTATCGGGTCGTTGGGACACACAGAGGAACCCCCAAAACCTTCTAGAACCTTCCTAGGACTCTACCAAAAATTCTCAAACTTTTTCCAGAACCCTAAAAAACCACTTCCCATATATAAATCTTTACCTATAGACTAGTTTGGAGCTCCTCATGAGGTCCCAGATCCCATCCAGGACTCCGAACTACTTTCGGACTTCACCATATGAATATCCCAATACTACCCTAACGTTACCGAACGTTAAGTGTGTGACCCTACGGGTTCGAGAACATGCATACATGACCGAGACTCCTCTCCGATCAATAATCAATAGTGGGACCTGGATGCCCATATTGAGTCCTATGTATTCAACGAAGATCTTTATCAGTTTAAACCATGATATCGAGGATTCAGTTAATCTCATGTACAATTCCCTTTGTCTGGCAATATGTTACTTGCTCGAGATTCGATCGTCGGTATCGCCATAACTAGTTCAATCTTGTTACCGACAAGTCTATTTACTCATTCTGTAATACATGATTCCTGTGACTAAACACATTAGTCACGTGCTTGCAAACTATTTATGATGTTGTATTACTGAGAGGGCCCAGAGATATCTCTCTGTCACACGGAGTGACAAATCCCAGTCTCGATCCATGCAACCCAACAAACACTATCTGAGATACCTGTAGAGCACATTTATGATCACCTAGTTATGAAGTGATGTTTGATAACCCACGAAGCATTCTTTCGGTATTCGGGAGTGGTATGATCTCATGGTCTAAGGAACATATACTTGAGATTAGGAAAGCTATCGCAAACTGAACTTAGTGACATGCTCAGATGCTAAGCTTACAGTTGGGTCTTGTCCACCACATCATTCTCCTAATGATGTGATCCCGTTATTAAATGGCAACTCATGTCTATGGTTAGGAAACTTTAGCCATCTTTAATCAACGAGCTAGCCTAGTAGAGGCTCAATAGGGACACGGTGTTGTTTATGAATCCACACATGTATTTAAGTTTTCGGTCCATACAATTCTAGCATGGATAAACATTTATCATGTATGGGGAAATATTATAATAACATCTTTATTATTGCCTCTAGGGCATATTTCCAACAGTCTCCCACTTGCACTAGAGTCAATAATCTAGTTAACGTCGTAATGAATCCAACACCCATAGAGTTTTGGTGTTGATCATGTTCTGCTCGTGGAAGAGATTTAGTCAATGGTCTTCAACATTCAGATCCGTATGTACTTTGCAAAGCTCTATTTCTCCATCCTTAATGTAACTAGATGATGCCCCGCGCATTGCTGTAGGAACCTTGGTAAAACATATGCATAAATGGATGGTAGAAAACTAAAAGTATTGCAAAAAAATTTAAAATAGCTCTCGGGATATATTTGAAAACAATAATGTATATGAAGCATGTGGCAAATGTTGTATAAAAAGAGAAATCTATTGTATTGAAGTCAAATGTGGTGCTATTTTTATCAAAAATGTGTAATATAACTTACATGTTTGCTCCAAAAGTACAATGTACAAATATATGTAGGTCATGGTACAAAAATGTGTGAAATGACCGTCTATGCCCGCACAAAAATAAGTGAAACAAATTAATATACATGGTTGGTGAGGTGGCATGGTTGCATGAATGGATTAGTGCACAAATTGTAACTTACCACTACATGCATGACTTGATGATGTGGTGTAAGTGCATCTAGTGCCCCTTAGTGATTTTGGTGTATTGAAGACTTATAGGTTAAGGGGCTAATGCGATTGTGAGTGTACACAGGTCTATAAGTCTATGAGGAGTTTGATATTTACAGTGAAAGTCGACCCCTAAAACTGAATGTCTTCAACTGAAGACTCTGGCTTTCTAAAGACTTTGAAAGTGAAGAATTTGGTGTGATCCCGAAGACTTGATATTCATGCGAGGAATATGAAGCGTGAAGACTTTTGTTTTCATAGTTTCATTTTACTTTTCTTGAGTCACAGGAAACATCGTACTGTTAAAGGGGGTCGAGGTAAAACTAAGGAAAAGCTTCCAAGTGATGCTCATCTCAAAATCCTACACCTAGCAATCCTTTCGAGTGAAGCCATTGGAAATCTCATACAGTTCAGTCAATTTCTTCAGTAACAGAGACGAAGATCTTCTGGTCTCTGAGGAATTTGTTCTGAGTGAGGATTTAGGAATTCGCCAGTGCGGATTGCCTACAGGTGAGGAACATGATAGCCCTGAGGAATTTGATAGTCAAATTTTTGACTGCTGTTGTGCTATGCGCCAGCTGTGCCAAAATATCTACCCACCTAATGGTCATATCATTGAAGGGCATTTATGTCTTATTATGTCGGGCTGCTCCCTAGGCTATAAATAGCCGCCCCTACAACCGAGAGTTGGTTGGCTGCTCCACGAGAAAGTAACAGTTGTCATTGAGGGCATCCCATCCTCCGAGGGCTTTGAGCGAAAATCATCAAGTGAGGAAAACCCAAACCCAAACACCTACAAACCCAAAGTGATTGAGCATCACTGAAGAAATTGTTCCTATGTGGAACCGACGCTTGTTATCTTTGAGGACTGTGCATCCTCCAGACGGTTAGGCGTCATGGTCTAGATCATCCAAGAGGAAATTGTGGACCGCCGAGTGACCGAGTTTGTGAAGGTTTGGAAGTCACCTGAAGACTTACCACGAGTGATTAGGAGAGGTCTGTGTGACCTTAGCTCAAGGAGAATATGGTGAGGATTGTGTCTCCTCAGGTTTAAATACCTAGCCGCTCCAACCAGACATACGACTGTCACAGCAGTTGGAACTTGTCTACCAAATCATTGTGTTCACCAAGCTACTAGTTCTATTTCCTAAACCCTTTTATTCCCTCATTTCTTTGTAGAAGTACTTGATCATTACTGTTTGTAGACTTTGACTGAAGACTTTCTCAATTTACTCAATCCTAATTCTTCCGTCACTTTGTCTTCAGCCTGCTTATCATGTGTTTACACTACTTGTACTTTGTGCTTGTTTTCATTTCATCATGATGACTGTGCTACTACTCTGTTATGCTTGCATCTGAGTACTTATTCCGATGCTAAGTAGTTCGTTGCTTAGGAATTTCCTCACCCTGAAATTCCTCAGTGACGATTTTGTAAAAATCGCCTATTCACCACCCCCTAGTCGATATAACGCCCTTTGAATTGGTATTAGAGCAAGGTACTCCCTTGTTCCATGTGATTTTGGTTTAACTGCCTGGAGTTTTAGTTATGTTGACTGCAGGTATGATCAAGGTCTCTGCTGGGTGTCCTACCTTCGATGGGAAGGACTACCCCTACTGGAAGAATAAGATGCGAATGCATCTTGAGGCAATTGACAATGATCTCTGGTACATTATGGAAAATGGTGTTCCCTCTGTCACTCCTACCATTAACGCTGCTGATGTGAAGAGATTCAAGCAACTCAACTCTCAAGCAAAGAATATCATATGTGGCCATCTGAGCAAAGGGCAGTATGGCAGAGTGAGTGCTTTGGAGACAGCTAAGCTCATCTGGGACAGGCTGTCAAAGGTCAACGAAGGAGTCTCGACTCAACGTGACTCTCGAGTTGACGTTCTTCGCAATCTCTTCAACCGCTTCAAAAGACTCAACAATGAAAATGTTCGACAAACCTTCGATCGCCTCACTGACATTTCAAATGAGTTTCGAGCACTTGGTGCCACTGACATCACCGATCATGAGGTGGTGAAAAAATTGCTGAGATCGCTTGATTCCTCATTTGACACTCTAGTACTGATGATACAAGAACGTGGAGACTACAAGTCACTTGATCCCGTTGATATCCTCGAGAGGCTAAATACTCATGAGTTCCAACTTGTTGAGAAGATGGATCTCTATGGACCGAGCTATGGCAGATCATGTGCACTAAAGGCCAAGGCAGTCTCTGAATGAGAAGGTGAGAATTCTGGTAGCAGCCTTGGTGATCCTGAAGAACTGAGCCAGGGCTAGCCATGCTTGTGAGGAAATTCTAGAAGTTCTCAAGACGTGGTCGCTTTGGTAAATCCTCAAGAGGTGATGACATGAGATTAGATTCCTCATCCCGTGACTACAAGAAAAGAACTTGCCACAAATGCAAGAAACATGGTTACTATATCACTGATTGTCCTTAATGGGAGAAGGAATCAAAGAAGAAGAAATACAAGGATTACAGTTCTAATGACTCAAAGAAGAAGAAGAAATCTTCAAAGTCCTCACCATCAAAATCTTCAAAGTCGTCATCTCACAAGAAGAGCAACTCCAAAAAGGCTCGGGCATTCATTGGCAAGGAAATGGACTCTGAAGCTGAATCTAAGGAAAATGAGGAAGATGAGGCATCTGAGGAGTCAGACTCTGGTGTGTCGAGCCTAGCCCTTGCTACTACTTTCGTCAACAAGTCCATCTTCAACTCTGAGGAAAATGACTTCCCAATACTGCCGACGACTGCAATGATGACTACGCTTCCACCTATTGCTTCATGGCAAAAGGTGCCAAGGTGCTCAAATACCCCTCCTCTGAATCAAGTGAGGATGAATCTGACAAAAACCTCAAGCCTAGCTACTCTAAACTTGCTAAGATTGTTGTGAAACAACAAAAGGCTTTTGAAAAAGTTCAAAATATGCTAGACAAAAGCGATGACCTGTTGGGTGAAGAAATGGATCGAACTCAAACTCTGACTGATAATCTTCAGAGACTTCAGACTAAGTTTGACAACCTTCAGAGTCATCATAACACTCTCCTATCTGATCATGAGAAGCTTTCTTATGAATTTCTTCAAAGAAAGCAAGATCTTGAGCAGCTAAGGGTGAGTTATGAAGATCTTCAGAAGGAACGTGATTCATTGCTAGCTCCACAGATCAGTTCCGCCCAGGTTGAATTCATTCCACCATGTTTGAAATGCATTGAACGTGAATCTACTAATTCTTCACCTGAAAGTTCAAATGCTTTTGTTGCTGCAAATTCTTTAACTATCTATGCTATCACAAATTCCTCATCTGAGGATGCTACTAGTATCACTAACAATGCATGGCTGAAGAAACTATATGTGACATGCATGTACAAAAGCCTCAAAGGGCATCAGACTCTTTGTGATGTGCTTAAAAAGCAGATCCTCAACAGAAACCCTAGGAAAGAGAGCATTACCTTTGAGAGGAAACTCAATGCTGATGGGACCTATTGGAAACCTGAGTAGTATCCCAAAACATCATGGGTTGCTGCAAAGGGACCTCCCGTAGATCCATCCACTTTATCTGGCTTTACATGTGAATCTTCAGATTCTTCTGATGAGTCATTTGACTCCAATTATAAACTGTTCAAAAATCAGAATGGTTAAGTCTTTGCTAGATATGTTGGCACTAACTGCAGGAATGGTTCCCAAAAGGTGTGTTGAAAGTCTTCAGGTGAATATCATCATGACACAACCTGTGAAGAATAGGAACCCCAGATCAAATTCTTCATATGGACCAAAGTCTTCATATGGATCCAAGTCCTCATATGGACCAAATTCCTCACGTGGATCAAATTCTTCATATGAATCTAGATCCTCATATGAACATCATCATGCTAACACTTCTATTTTGCAGGGAAAGCATAAGGGCTATGAATATGTGCATTATTCTTCAAATCATTATGTCCATAAGTCCTTGAAGAATTTCTCTGCTTATTCATATGCTTACTCTAACCCCTCTTATGTGAAACGAAGTGGATTGGCTTCTATGCCACCTTTCTCTTATGGAGCTCGCATAATGATGAACTCTTTGCCACCCCTCCAGATGTGGGTGGTGAATAAAAAGAACTAATCTCTTATGCAGGGTCAGGTCTCCAGACGAACTTAAACGTCTAAAGAATTTGCTGGAGACCTGAATAACGCTTGAAAGGACGCAAGCTAATCATGAAGAAATGAATTTTCATTTATCATGTCCTCATACTACTATATCTGCTGAATAGTTTAATGAAATTGATCTCATGAATTTGATGTCATATTCTTCACTGATGAAGTATATGAGTTCATAAGATGCACTAATTCATCTGCAGGACGATCAACCCAAAGCCACTGAGTGGGTCCTCGATAGTGGATGTACAAATAACACGACCGGTGACAAGAACATATTGATGGACACTACTTTATCTCCATCGCACCTGAAGCATATCACCTACGCTGACAAAGGCAAAAGCAAGGTATTGGGTCTAGGTAGGGTTGCAATCTCAAATGATCGACACATGTACAAAGTCATGCTTGTCGAGTCCTTAGGATTCAACCTCATGTCTATCTCAATGCTTGTGATCTTGATATGGTTGTTGTATTTGGAAAGTATCGTTGTGTTGTGTTCATGGAAGCTAACAATTCCAAAGTCTTCAAAGGCTTTGATAACCCACAAGTATAGGGGATCGCAACAGTTTTCGAGGGTAGAGTATTCAACCCAAATTTATAGATTCAACACAAGGGGAGACAAAGAATATTTGAAGGTATTAGCAGCTGAGTTGTCAATTCAACCACACTTGGAGATTAATTATCTATAGCAAAGTGAGTAGCAAAGTAGTTTGATAGTTTTGATAGTAGTGATAGCAGCAACAGTAACAGTAATAGTGATAGCAATAATTTTGTAGCAAGTGTAACAGTGATGATAGCAGTAGTAACTTAGTAGAAACAATATGGAAAAGTTCGTAGGCATTGGATCGGTGACTTGTTGGATGATATTCATCATGAGACAGTTATAACCTAGGGCAATACAGCACTAGCTCCAGTTCATCGATATAATGTAGGCATGTATTCCGTAAATAGTCATACGTGCTTTATTAAAAGAACTTGCATGACATCTTTTGTCCTACCCTCCCGTGGCAGCGAGGTCCACATTGGAAACTAAGGGATATTAAGGCCTCCTTTTAATAGAGAACCGGAACAAAGCATTAACACATAGTGAATACATGAACTCCTTAAACTACGGTCATCACCGGGAGTGGGCCCGGTTGTTGTCACTTCGGGGTTGCCGGATCATAACATGTAGTATGTGACTATAACTTGCAAGATCGGATCTAAAACATGGATATAATGATGATAACATAAATGGTTCAGATCTGAAATCATGGCACTCAGGCACAAAGTGACAAGCATTAAGCATGGCAAAGTCATAGCAACATCAATCTAAGAACATAATGGATACTAGGTATCAGGCCCTAACAAAACTAACTCAATTACATGATGAATCTCATCCAACTCCTCACCGAAAAGCGAGCCTACAATGGAATTACTCACTCCCGGTGGGGAGCATCATGGAATTGGCGATGGAGAAGGGTTGGTGATGACGAAGAACGAAGATCCCCCTCTCCGGAGCCCCAAACGGACTCCAGATCTGCCCTCCCGAGGAAGAACAGGGCTTGGCGGCGGCTCCGTCTCGTGGATCGTGATAATTCTTTCTCCCCAATTTTTTCTAGAAATATGTGATTTTATAGTATCAGGGGGGTCATCGGCGGGGCCACCAGGTGGGTATAACCCACCTGGGCGCGCCAGGAGAGGGGGCACACCCTAGTGGGTTGTGCCCACCCAGGGCCCCCTCTCTGGTGGGTCTTGGCTCTATAAATTCTTATTATTGGTATAAAAAATCATCGCAAAGTTTCGTTCCATTCTGAGAACTTTTATTTCTGCACAAAAACAACACCATGGTAGTTCTGCTGAAAACAGCGTCAGTCCGGGGTTAGTTTCATTCAAATCATGCAAATTAGTGTCCAAAACAAGAGGAAAAGCATGAGAAAAAGTAGATACGTTGGAGACGTATCAGGCTTTAGGAGAGGAGACTTGTATATTGTTGATTTCTCTACAGGACCACAACCTGCCACGTGTCTACTGGCAAAAGCTTCAGAAGGCTGGCTATGGCATCGATGACTTGGTCATGATGGCATGAAGAACTTGCACACACTCGCGAAGAATAAGCATGACATTGGCATCGAGGGTGTCAAATTCCTAAAGGATCACCTGTGTGGAGCGTGTAAAGCTGGAAAGATGACCAAGGCGAAGCATCCCTCAAAGACCATTATGACTACCAGTCGCCCATTTGAATTGCTTCACATGGATCTCTTTGGCCCTACTCATTATGCCACATTCACTAATGTTGCATCTTTATATGGCTTTGCCATTGTTGATGACTATTCTCATTACACATGGGTGCATATCATCACTTACAAAAATGAAGTGCAGGAAGTCTTCAAACGATTTTCCTCGAGGGCTTCAACCAACTTTGGTGTGAAGATCAAGCACATCAGAAGTGACAATGAGACCGAGTTCAAGAATACTGGCCTTGATGACTATCTTGATGAACTTGGTATTACTCATGAGTTATCTGCTCCCTATACTCCTCAGCAAAACGGCGTCGTGGAGCGCAAGAAAAGGACCCTTGTTGCGATGGCTCGCAGTATGCTTGATGAATACAAGACGCCTCCTCGCTTTTGGCCTTAGGCAATTGATACTGCGTGCCACATCATCAACGGGTATATCTTCACAAATTCTTCAAAAAGACCTCATATGAACTCCTCACTGACAAGTAACCCAATGTGAGTTATTTCAAAGTCTTCAGTGCTAAATGTTGGATTAGAGATCCTCATCACAATTCTAAATTTGCACCGAAAGCACATGAAGGTTTTATGCTTGGTTACGGAAAGGACTCGCACACCTATAGAGTCTTCAACACCTATCACCACAAGGTTATTGAAACTGTAGATGTGCAGTTCGATGAGACTAATGGCTCGCAAAGAGAGAACCTACCTCTTGTGCTAGATGAAATGTCTCTTGAGGAATCCATTAAGTTCAAGGCTACTGAGGATGTCATTCCCACCAAAGAATCTGCTGAAGAAGTCATTCCAGAACGTGAAGAACATCATGCTGGTGCACCTGAGGAAAATGGCTCTGAAGAAAATGATGAGCCCACTCAACGTCATCAACCCGCTCATCCTCGCGTTGCTAACGAAGTGCAGATTGAGAGAATCATAAACGACATCAAAGCACTAGGTCCTCTCACACGCTCAAAAGCTTCACATTTGTCTAACTTTCGTGGGCACTTTGCTTTTGTCTCTACCACAGAGCCCACCAAAGTAGATGAGGCATTTCTGGAGCCTGAGTGGATTCAAGCGATGCAAGAGGAATTACATCAATTCGAGCTCAACAATGTCTGGGAACTTGTCAAGCAACCAGACCCACACAAGCACAATATCATCAGCACCAAATGGATCTATCGCAACAAGCAAGATGAAAATGGCCTTGTGGTGAGGAATAAGGCGCGGCTTGTAGCTCAAGGCTACACATAGGTTGAAGGAATTGATTTTGATGAAACTTTTACACCTATTGCTAGACTTGAGGCTATTCGCATATTGCTTGCTTATGCTAACCATCATAATATCATCTTATATCAAATGGATGTGAAAAGTGCATTCCTCAATGGTAAGCTTGAGGAAGAAGTATATGTTGCTCAACCCCTAGGTTTTGAAGATCCAAAGCATCCTGACCAAGTCTTCAAACTCAACAAGGCCCTCTATGGCCTCAAGCAGGCCCCTCGGACGTGGTATGATACTTTGAAGGAATTCCTCATGAAGAAAGGCTTCAAACCCGGTTCACTTGACCCAACTCTTTTCACCAAAACCTATGATGATGAATTATTCGTGTGCCAAATATATGTTGATGATACTATTTCTGGTTGTACTAACCAACGTCACAGTGATGAATTTGCCTATATGATGAGTAAGGAATATCAAATGTCTATGATGGGAGAACTGAAATTCTTCTTAGGTTTTGAAATTCGTCAACAGAGCAACAACATCTTCATATCTCAGGAGAAATACCTCAAGGATGTGTTGAGGAAATTCAGCATGCAAGATTGCAAAGGCGTCAAAATCCCTATGCCCACAAATGGCCATCTATGCACTGATGAAAATGGTATTAACTTCGATCAAAAGGTATACCGCTCCATGATTGGCTCTTTATTGTATCTATGTGCATCTAGGCCAGATATTATGCTTAGTGTTTGCATGTGTGCCTGTTTTCAAGCTACACCGAAGGAATCACACCATAAGGCTATGAAGCATATTCTTCGATATCTAGCTCACACTCCAACACTTGGATTATGGTATCCCAAGGACTCGGCTTTTGATACCATTAGATATTCTGACTTTGACTATGCTGGTGATCGTGTGGACCACAAGTTAACATCAGGCACATGCCATTTCCTCGGACGATCCTTAGTATGTTGGTCCTCGAAGAAGCAGAACCGCGTATCACTCTCTACTGCTGAAGCTGAGTACATTGTTGTTGGTTCGTGCTGTGCTCAATTGCTATGAATGAAGCAAATCCTCAAGGACTATGGCATCAATGTGAAGAATGTGCCACTCTACTGTGACAATGAGAGTGCCATCAAGATTGGTCATAACCAAGTTCAGCACTCAAAGACAAAGCACATCCAGATTCATCATCATTTTCTTCGAGATCATGTGTTGAAGGGAGACATCTCTATCGAGCACGTGAAGACTGAAGAACAGCTAGTCGATATCTTCACAAAGCCCTTGGATGAGAAGAGATTTAGCAAGTTGCGATGTGAGCTAAATATCTTAGAATCTTCGAATGTTCTTTGAAAAGGACACACATCCTAACACTTTGCAAAACTGATGACTTAGATGTGCAAGACACAACGTAACGTTTTTCTCCAATCAAAGAAGACTCACCCTCTAAGTGTGAAGAAATTAACGAAGAACTTTATTCTCAGAGCCCTACGACAATTGTACGCGGCGTCTGAAATCATTATTCTTATACGGTGGGTTACGCCACCAACAAAAGTTGAAAATCTTCAATTTGAGTTTTTCTTCATTTTTGAAATTCCTCAGTTGTTCAAATTCTTCAACTTTGCAAAGTCTTGACTCTTTCAGACTGTGTTCTTCATTGACTATATATGAGTTTTCAGTCCTCTATAGCATTCACTTATTGCTAATTCTTCAAGTTGAATTTTTCGCTAAGTAAATGTGATCGGACCCTTCCCCCTCTATGCTAAACTCAACCCAATCTGTTCACAAATTCTTCATGTGCGTTCTATTTGAAACTCGTTCAAAATCTTCATTGTGTCCTTGTCAGCTGAAGAATTTCCGAATGAAACTTTAGAATCTTCTTATCTGAATTTTCGGCTTTTGCCGCTCAAACCATTCCACATCCCACGATGTAATTGTTATATTCACCCACGATCTCACACGATCTCCACCTCACTGTACGTGGGTGACACATGTCTCTAGGATGAGAAAGGTCACGGGCATGTTCGTTCAATTTCTTCGGGCAAGCGGTTTTTCACCTCGGCTATAAATACCCCTCACCCACCTCATTCTGCATTTACCCCACTCGACCTCTCTCCCCTCGCTCGAGGTCTCTAAACTAGCGCCGCCACTACTTCCATCATCGTTGGTGAGGAAGAGCTTCACTGCCTCGACCTCGTCGCCATCGTACTCGCGCCAGCCACGGAAATCTTCACTCCGCTGTCGCTGTAGCTGTCTTCCGCCGCCAAGTTAGGGCGTGGAAGATTTGAATGGACAAACTTCCCATCTTCAACTCCCAGTTCATCGTGTTCTTCGTCAAGGGTAAATAAAAGCTATTTTTACTGCCCTTGTTGATTCTGATGATTTCCACAAAATCTTCAAAAGGTGTTTATTCCTCAACTTCCACACTCTTAAACATCACACATGCATCTGTTTCTTGATTTGTTTCTCCAAGCAACGTTTTTCTTCAAGATTCCTCAATTGTGTGGATTTCCAATCTATACAACTCTGGAACCTAAGTCAAAGACCGCTTAGTGAAATTCCTCAAGACACTCCTGGTCATATTCCTCAAACTTAATTATTTTGATAAACTTCTGAGAACGCATGTGACCTCTCCAAATTCTTCTCACCTATACTCTGTTCACAGGTACACATGTTCGCTGCTGAATCACTAGGTTCTCATCAACTTAACTCATTTGTAGCATTTCTTGAAGACAAATTGCATACCTCTTCAGAGAATTCTATTGTTCAAAATCCTCAGTTGAAGAAAATGGCTGATGGCAAGAGACCTCAGAAGGGAGGCAAGAGACCAGAAATGAATACTGCCTTTGAGATCCCATATGACATCTATGAGGAATATTGCACTCCTGATGAAGCCAAACATGGCAAGGAGAACAAGAATCAGCGCAAGGTGCGCATACAGAGGATCGAAAGGAGATGGGCACGAGAATGAAGGGAGTATAGATATGTAACTCCAAAATACATGAAGAAATTCACTTTACACCCTCCTTGCCCAAGACCTCCGTTGGCACCTAGCCAAATAGCTGATCACACTAGACTCAAGCGCGGGGAAGACTATCCAGATGAATGGGCCAAACGGCAAGCCAAGTTGGCCAAAATGGCCAAGGAGGCAGTGAGGAAATTCAATGAAGACTCTGCTGCTGCCGCTGCTGAGGTCTCTGCTAGCAAGCTTAGGAAGACCATGCCCAAGAAGCCTGCGCACAAGCCCAGTTCCTCAGCAATGCCCTCACGACCAAGCTCATCAAATCCCTCACAGCACATTCCTCAAGCAGCTCCAGTTCCCACTGGTGCAAAACCTTCAACTGCTGCTGCAAAGTCCTCGGCACCTGCGCATCTCATCTTGTGCCAAAGGACAACTGGTATGTCCATTGCTTCAGGAGCATCTGCAAGTTCTTCAGCTCCTCCTCAGTCTTCAACAGGCCCAACTCTGCTGAGGAAAAAGGCTACTGCTGTACGAGGCACAAGGCTAAGTCCTCACAAGAAGCAGATTGCCTTCCAAGTGTCGTCACGTGAAGACGAAGTTGATGATGAGGAATTAGCTGAAATCATCAGGGACAGACAGCACAGGGCCGCTAGAGCCAAAGGCAGTAATGTGCCATTGATACTGGATCCCAAGTTGATCACAGACTTCATCGACCTATGGCACAAGGACCCCAACACTCCTTTGCCTGAGCTGAACCTCACTCCTGGCCAAAGTCATGTGTTGACGGTCTTCATTGATGAGGAAAAATGGAAATTTGAATAGGGGAGGAGGGCGAAGAAAGCTCAGTACAAGAAAGAGCGCTTTCTGAAGCAAAATGTTTTGAAGCTATCACCCGATGACCTTGTAGCTCTACAATCAGAAATCAAGGGTCTTAGTGATGAATTTGACCGATACTATGCTGATTGGCTGGGAGCCAAAGTAAGATTCGTCAAGCTGACCAAGGGATTCACCTCTAATGTTGCAACCCCAACGCAACATGAAATTCCTCAGGCTGAAGCATCTGCTTAGCCTACTAAAGAACATGCCAGCACCGCTGATGAGAATCAGGATGATGAAGAAAATGAGAGCACCAGGGCTGATGAAGAAATTCCAGCCGCTGAAGAAACTACCAGGGCAACCTCTAGTGTTGCGCCTGAAGAAACTGAACAAGCCAAGGCAACTGCATCAGTTGTGCCTGAAGAAACCACCCCAATTTCCTCTGCTCCTCCTGCACAGACAAGCATCAACCTTCCTTCTGCATCAAAAGCGAAGAAAACCAAGGCTGCGAAGCGAGTAGCTGTGAGGAAAAGGAAAGCACTTGCTTCCTTAGAGTCTTCAGCTCCAAAGAAAGTGAAGACTTTGACAAGCTCTTTTGAAAATCCTATAGATGTTGTTCCCATATCAAGCATGCCATCAAAGGAGATTATTTTCTTTGGTGAGGAATATGTGATTCCAAGTGAATCTGATGAAGAAGATCCTTCTGCTGCTACGTTAGAGCAGATTGATGAATAAATTGAAGTGGACAATATCACTTCAATTCCACTAGTATCATCGCCCATGCCTCAGTTCACAGCTGAAGAGGCAGGCGTTGACGAAATAGATGATGAAGATGAAGATGTGGACATTGGGTGTACAACACCGATTCTGAATGATGACTACTGGGAAAGTCATCACCCCAATTCACCACTGTTCACCCCTCTGCAACAGATTCCTCAGTCCCCTGTCCAGACTGAAGAAATTCATACGGGCTCTTAAGGACAACAAGCTTCACTTTTGTCTATTCCTGAAGAAGTTCCAGCCACTAGCCCTGCTAAAAATGTTGCTGAGAAATAGAGGCCAAGGCTGCTGAAGAAATTGCCACTAAAATTCCTCAGCCTATGGCTCAAGAAATTGTGATTCAAGAGGTTGTGAAGACAACTGCTACAAATCTTCAGCCCAAGCCTCAGAATCCTAACACCAAGAAGCAAAAGTTCAAGGCTGACGACTTATTTACTAAGCACATTTTCTTCTCTGACTACAATCCATATGACTCTGCTCGTCTTCGACGCAAGCATTTTTGGACTGCTAGCCAGATGAACTTCTATTCCTCGCTATTGTTTGATAAGGACAAGATCTTTGACCATGAGCAAATTCCTCATGTTGATATGGAGTCTCTACCGTGCTTCAACCAAGTCCTCAGTGTTCTTCACGACACTGGGCTTCTCAACCTCTGCACTAACATCTGCGATTGGAATGAAGAACTCATTCTTCAATTGTTCGCCACGCTGCACATTACTGGAAATGTTGAAGATGTCAACTCATGTGTGCTGGACTGGATGACTGAAAATACTCACTACAAAGCTCCGGACTCTAAATTGCTTCACGCCGTCCCAGTCAGTCCGCCCACTGAAGGTGCAAGGAGCATCTATGATGAACCTGAGCTCTCCAAACATCTGATGCAAGTGTTGATGAAGCCTTTGAAGCCAGGCCAAGCTCCAAGAACCAAATTCCTCGTCAAGGAACTGGTTTATGTGGCGAGGACTATTTACAAGATATCGACCAAAACCCTCAGTCCAATCAAGGGCCACAACTCTGATGATGAAGAAGTTGTTGGCATCATGAAGAATATGCTTTTCAACATCATACACGGTATTCCTATCAACTACCACGATTTCTTCATGAGGACTTTGGAAAATGTAGCTCTGTCACCGTTTGGGTTGAAGCCTTACGCTCCCTGGATCATGAGATTCATCAGATCAAGGTCTTCAATCAACTACAAGGCTGATTGTCAAAATCATCTCAGCTACTTGCCCCCGATTGAAGTCCTCAAAAGGACTATTTCCTCAGCTGATGAGAAGGGCAAGGCTGCTGTTATCGATGAAGGCACTTGCCCATTGGATGGACAGTTTCGCAAAGCTGCATCTTATTCCACCAATGATGACTCTGCTACACATAACACTGCCGCAAATGCTTCAAAGCAATATCCTCAAGCCACTGCTCCAAGGGTGATTACTGATCGCGAGCTTCTCCTCAGTCTTCATTAGAAGGTGGACCGCAATCACAAGTGGGTCAAGCGTCAGTTTGATTCAATTCTTTAGAACATGATAATCACGCAAAACACAATGAAGAAGCACTACTGCAAGATGCTGCTAACGCGACACTACGATCAGAGACCCTTTCACGAAATTGTGTGCGATGCACTAATCACAAATGGGGATGTAAAAAACCGTCAAAAAAAGGTGCAAAACGTTTGCGATGGAGGATGCATCAAACACGGTTCAGATTTTAGCTGCGTGTGCGATGTAGGGCATACAGTTCAGTTCAATGAACTGTTTGTGATGATGAGGAACAAAAGAAATGGGCAGCCAGATGAAGGTGTGTGTGATAAACAGCATACAGTTCACTCAGATGAACTGTTTGTGATTAGGCAACACAAAAGAAACGGTCAGCCAGATGAAGGTGTGTACGATATACGGCATGCGGTTCACTCAGATGAACTGTTTTGTTTGAGCCAAGAGAATAGAAATGGTTCAATATAACAAGATGTGTGTGATACGCGGCAAATAGGTCTGTAATCAGAAATGTGTGCGAAGATCGATAATAACACAAACGATTGCTGCTAATAAGTCGTGTGTGTTGTGGGCAAATGCTTGGTGGTATACAATTGTTAGTGATTGATGAAATCATCACCGACGGATTCCCTAGTATGGTCCGTGTGCGATGTCATTGCACATAGAACAACAACATATGTACTTATAACTTACAAGGACTTGATTCCATAAACAGATTGAACATCGAATTACATATGTGGCTAGTACACACATGACCTTAGCACACACGAAAGTACGTTAAAAATGCCTAGGAAACTCAAATAATGTATAAAAAGGCAAAACGAACCATGAATAATTTCATATTTTAGGACGACACTACTATATATAGTTGCACGTTGCCTCTATAAAATAAATCAAGGCGGGAAGAGACAGCGTATGTCATTTTGCACACATAGGTGACCAGGTCCCTCTTGGAACCATGAGCCTTTTTGAGAGAAGCTCCGGTTTGTAAGAAGTTTGTACCAAAACTTGTCCCAAATTGGACTATTTTTTTACCACAACATGTTGCTACTATGTCATAACACCATGCCAAGTTTCATGATTTTGAGGCGAGTTTTTGAAAGTGCTAAAAATCACCTATTCACCCCCCCTCTAGTCGATCACTAGCACTTTCAATTGGTATTAGAGCAAGGTACTCCCTTGTTCTATGTGATTCGGTTTAACCACCTGAGTTTTAGCTATGTCGACTGCAGGGATAATTAAGGTCTCCGCTGCTTGCCCCGTCTTCGATGGAACTGAATATCCCTACTGGAAGACCATACTGCGCATGCATCTTGAAGCCAGTGATGTCGACCTATGGTATGTCGTCAAGAATGGCGTTCCCAAGGCTGGTGAAGGTGTCACCGCTGCTGATGTCAAGAAGTTCGTTCAACTGGACTCCACTGCCAAGAACATCATCTATGGTCATCTGACCAAAGGACAGTATGGCCGCGTGAGTGCTTTGGAAACATCTAAGCTAGTCTGGGACTGGCTCTTCAAGGTCAATGAAGGCGTCTCAACCCAGAGAGATCAGAGAATCAGTGTCCTTCGCAACCTCTTCAACCGCTTCAAGAGAAATGACAATGAGAACGTCCAGCTCACGTTTGATCGACTCACTGGCATCACAAATGAGCTTCAAGCTCTCGGCGCCACTGAGATCACCAAGCATGAAGTCGTCAAGACACTCCTGAGATCACTTGACAGCTCGTTTGACCCTAGCCCTGATGATTCAAGAGCGTCCTGATTTCAAGACACTCGATCCGTCTAACATACTTGAGAGGCTCAACACACATGAGTTTCAGCTTTCTGAGAAAAGAGACATCTACGGTCCCAACTATGGGTGAACTCATGCCTTGAAGGCAAAAGCTGTCTCCTCATCTGAAGAAGAATCTGACAGTAGCTCTGATGATCCTGAAGACATTGGAAAGGAGCTTGCTATGCTTGTGAAGAAGTTCCAAAAATTCACCAAGAAGAAAGGCTTCAGAAAGTCTTCACGATCAAGCTCAAGGAATGATGAAGCTTCTGCTCATGACTACAAGAAGAGAACATGCCACAAGTGCAAGAAACCTGGCCACTACATCTCTGAGTGTCCGTAGTGGGACAATGAGAACAACAAGAAGAAGAAGAGCAAGGAATATGACTCTGACGAGAAAAAGAAGAAGAAATACTCAAAGTCTTCTTCCAAGTCTTCCTCAAAGTCTTCATCACACAAGAAGCGCTCATCTGGCAAGGCACGTGCGTTTGTTGGCAAGGAAATGGATTCAGAGGAGGAGTCCGCTTCTGAGGAGGCGGAGGTGGAGTCTGAGGAGGAGTCCGATTCTAGCGTTGCAAGTCTGGCTACAGCATACGTTGCCAAGTCCATCTTCAACACTGAAGACAATGACTTCATCACCGACACCGATGCAAATGACAAGGACTACTCCGCTCCTACCTACTGCTTCATGGCACGCGGTGCCAAGGTAAACACACGCACTACTCACTATCAAACATCTAGTGAAGATGACTCTGATTGTGGTTCAAAACCCAGCTACAAAACACTTGCTAAAATTGCAACTGAACAACAGAAAGCTATGGAACATATTCAAAAACTGTTAGACAAAAGCGATGATCTGTTAGATGCTGAAATGACTCGATCTCAGTCCTTAACTGAAGACATAAAAAATCTTCACGTTAAGTATGAGGAACTTGAAAGTCGTCATGAAACGCTCTCAACAACTCATGAAAAGCTTTCCTATGATTACCTTCAAAGGAAGCAAGATCTTGACAAATTGAGAGCGGCTCATGAAGATCTTCAAAAGGAAAACAAGTCACTTCGCGCCGAACAGATCAGTTCCGCTCAGGAAGGATTTGAACCACCATGTCTTAAATGCATCGAGCATGACAACGCTATTTTTGTTGTTGAGTGTTCTACTGCTGCTACTGTTGCAATATCTTCAACTGTTGATGTGGTAACTAACCCCTCTGCTGAGGATACCACTGCTATTGCTGATGAGAATGATAGGTTGAGGACATTGCTTGAAACAAGGATGTACAAAAGTCTCAAAGGGCATTAGACACTATGTGATGTCCTCAAAAGGCAGATCCTGAACCAAAACCCTAGGAAAGAGGGTGTTGGGTTCGAAAGGAAAATGAATGCTGATGGCTCTTACTGGAAACCTGAGCAGTACCCCAAAACCACATGGGTTGCTGCAAAGGAACCTTCAGCGGATCCATCCACTCTATCTTGCTTCACTTGTGCTAATCCCATTGTTATTGATGAATCCTTTGATGCAAACTATAAACTGTTTAAGAATCAGAATGGTGAAGTGTTTGCCAGGTATATTGGTACTAACTGTAGGAATGGAGCGCCTATGAAGAAGGTCTGGGTGCCGAAAAGGTGTTTGGAGAATCTTCCTGTGAATGTCATCATGACACCACAGGTGAAGAAGACAAACCACAGACCACAGGCTTCATACGGTCCAAAGGCTTCATACAGATAGAGGACTCACCTGAGTCGCACTAACGCAAATGTTTTGCAGGGAAACCGTACTCAGGCCTATGAATATGAGCGCGTTTCATCAAACCGCCATGTTCATAAGACTAAAAACTATTCTACTTATTCTTATGAGTACTATTGTCCACCTGCAAGACTTTTTGCTAGGGCTCCAAAGCCAAAGTTCTCGGATGCTGCACTTAGACTCATTGCTTCGAAGCCACCCTTGAAGATGTGGGTGGCTAAGAAAGCTTAACTCTCTTTTGCAGGGAAAGGTCTCCAGCCGAAAACCAAAATCGTCTGACGCTATTGCTGGAGACCTTAAACATCTTGTAGGGCGCACGATCAAATGCCCAAATGGTCTTATTATGTACTTTGTTCCTGAATCGCTTGCTACTCACCCCATCAGTCCAAATCTCGATCTAAGCTTTCATAATCCACTGGTTCGTCAAATGTTTTTGCTTCACAATTCTCTTCGTGAAGCCTATCCCCCTAACTGCACTGTAGGGTACGACACCAGCTACTTCAGAATGGATTATTGATAGTGGGTGTACCAATCACATGACTGGCAAGCGAAGCCTTCTTATGGACTCAACACTACGTCCATTTGACAAAAGTCACATCACATTTGTTGACACTAGTAAAAGCAAGGTATTGGGTCTAGGTAGAGTTGCAATCTCAAAGGATCAACACATGGATAAAGTCATGCTTGTTGAATCCCTTGGTTTCAACTTAATGTCTGTTTCAATGCTTTGCGATTTAAACATGATTGTGATGTTTGGAAAATATCGTTGCCTTGTACTAATGGAATCTGACAAGTCTCTAGTGTTTGAAGGGTATTGGAAAGATGATTTGTACATGGTAGATTTCTCAGCAGGACCACAACTTGCCGTATGTCTTCTAGCAAAAGCTTCTGAATGCTGGCTCTGGCATCGGAGGCTAGGGCATGCTGGCATGAGGAACCTCCACACCCTTGCAAGGAAGAAGCATCTCATAGGCATCGAGGGCGTCAAGTTCAAGAAGGATCACTTATGCGGTGCCCGTGAAGCAGGAAAGATGACGAGGGCCAAGCATCCCTCGAAGACAATCATGACAACGACTCAACCCTTCGAACTGCTCCACATGGATCTTTTCGGTCCCACTCATTACTCAACTCTTACTACTACTGCTTGTCTATATGGCTTTGTCATTGTTGACGATTATTCAAGATATACTTGGGTGCATATAATCCTCTACAAGACTGAAGTGCAGGATGTCTTCAGACGCTTCGCCAATCGAGCCATGAACAACTATGGTGTCAAGATCAAGCACATCAGAAGTGATAACGGCACTGAATTCAAGAACACTGGTCTAGACACTTATCTTGATACTTTGGGCATTACACATGAATTCTCAGCTCTGTACACACCACAGCAGAATGGCGTCGTGGAACGCAAGAACAGAACACTTATTGAGATGGCGCGGACGATGCTTGATGAATACAAGACTCCAAGAAAGTTATGGCCTGAAGCCATTGATACTGTATGCCATATCATCAACCGTGTTTATCTTCACAAGCTTCTCAATAAGACATCCTATGAGCTCCTTACTAGCAAGAAGCCTAATGTCAGTTACTTCAGAGTATTTGGTGCCAGGTGCTGGATCAAGGATCCACATCACACTTCAAAATTTGCACCAAAAGCACATGAAGGTTTTATGCTTGGATATGGAAAGGATTCGCACTCCTACAGAGTCTTCAACCTCTTTCATTATAAAGTGGTTGAAACAGTGGATGTGCGGTTCGATGAGACTAACGGCTCACAAATAGAGCACCTGCCAAATGTGCTAGATGAAGTTCCATCCAGTGAATCAATCAAACTTATGGGAACTGGAGAAATCATACCTTCTGAAGCTCAGCCTGAAGAGGAACTTATCATCTCCGCACCAGATCAACCTGAAGACAATGCTCAGCCTGAAGACAATCCTTCTAACGATGACAATGATCAGCAAGAGCAAAATCTTCGTCCTGTACATCCTCGTGTCGCAAATGAAGTACAAATTGAGAGAATAATTGACAGCATCAATGCACCAGGTCCACTCACTCGTTCAAGGGAAACACAACTAGCAAATTTCCGTGGGCACTTCGCATTTGTCTCAATATCTGAACCCAAGAAAGTTGAAGAAGTCTTCATGGAACCTGAATGGATTCAAGCTATGCAAGAAGAGCTTCAACAGTTTGAGCTGAATAATGTATGGGAACTGGTTAAGCGTCCTGATCCTCGCAAGCACAATATAATAGGCACCAAATGGACATATCGCAACAAGCAAGATGAGCATGGTCAAGTTGTTAGAAACAAAGCTCGTCTCGTTGCTCAAGGGTACACTCAAGTTGAAGGGATTGACTTCGATGAAACATTTGCTCCTGTGGCTAGACTTGAAGCCATACGCATACTGCTGGCCTATGCAAATCATCATAACATTCTTCTGTATCAAATGGATGTGAAGAGCGCTTTTCTCAATGGCAAGATTGACGAAGAAGTGTATGTTGCACAACCGCCTGGCTTTGAAGATCCAAAACATCCTGACATGGTGTACAAGCTCAACAAGGCGCTGTATGGCCTCAAACAAGCCCCTCGGGCTTGGTATGACACACTCAAATACTTCCTGAAGAGCAAAGGCTTCAAACCTGGTTCCCTCGACCCCACTCTCTTCACGAAGACATATGATGGTGAACTGTTTGTGTGCCAAATATATGTGGATGACATTATCTTCGGTTGCACCCATCAGACCGCGGACATCGTCTTCACGCCGGCCGCGGACATCGTCTTCTCCGCCGTCACCATAGGAGTTCTCCGTCGCCAAGTTAGGGCACGGACGATCGATCTTCTCGGCCTCCTCTCCCACTCCGTCTAGCAGTTCTTCGTGTGGTAAATAAAACTTCTTTTTTACGGCCCCTTTGATTCTATAGATCCATCACTTTCTACCACAAGCAGTTTCTGATCACACAAGTTGAATCTCTTTCATACTTCATCTCATAATATGCCTAGTATGTTCACTTATGCTTCACAAAATAGTTAGATTCCTCACTTGTACTTATTCGTGGATTCGTACAAATCTGGAACCAACTCTCTATCTGTGAGTGAATGTCTTCGCACTATGAGGTCAATGTCTTCTAAACTGATTTATCTTCAAAATCTTCTGAGAATGCATATGACCTCTTCCCCTTCCTTCGCACCTTAATGCTGTCACAGGTACATGTCCATGGGAGAATCCCTTGGTTCTCATAGTCTGCATTCATTTGCAGAATTCTTACAGCATCATATAAATTCTCCCGAAGCCAGTTTCTGTTTGACCAGCAAGCGGAAGCCTTTGAAGCCTTTGAATGTGTTGAAGCCATTCAGTTTGAAGATCATGGCTACAGAGAAATCAGCAAGGAAGGGTGGCCGACAGCGTCGAGGGGGAACATCAAGAGATCTGCCTGATGACCTCTCAGAGTTGTACAAGACAGACCCAGAAGAGGATTACAATCAGCGTAAGACACGAATCCAATGGATTCGAAGGTACTGGGCCGAGCAATGGTTCAAGTACAGGTTTGTGACCCAGGAATATGCAGAGAAGAATGCCATCAAGCGACCATGGGGAGACATCCTATACAGAAATCTTCAACCCAGGTCCAGAGATGAAGCCATTGAACAAGGCTTCTATCCCTGCATGGTCTGTGAACCATAGCCTGCAGATGCTGATCCATCGTCATTGCTATGGTGTCGTGACGACAATCTGTTCAAACGCAACTTCCAGTTTGCCAAGAACTTGGCTAAGCAAAACAAGAAGACATTGGGACTAGACTTCAACCCTGGTCCTTTTGCTCCCCGTGCCAATGGCACCCGCGAAGATGAACCCAATCTTGTTGGCCCTTCTACAACCTGCAGGGTCTCATCACTCATATCATGGTTCAAGGGATAGCCATGGATGAGCCTGGAGATGACGCTGAATCTGATGAAGCGCCTGCACCGCTGAAGCCAAAGAAACTGAAGAAGCCTAAAGCTTCAAAGCCTGCTCCTGCACCAAAGGTCTTACATGCGAAGCCACTGGCTACTGCACCTCCTGAAGACAGTGTGCAGTCTGAAGATCTATCACGTATCTCCAAGAAGACTGAGATGAGAAAGAATACTGATCAGGCACTGACTGCTGCTACTATTCTGCGCAATGACGCCATTGATCTTTCCAGCGATGAAGATCTTGCAGATGACGCTCTTGAGCAACTGATCAAGAGCAAGGAAGAAGCAGAGATCTTCAATGATTTGCCTCTCTTTGATGTGGCAATCCTCCATAACTTCATTGATGAGTGGTTTTACATGCCCAACCTCAGCTTTGAAGATCTACAACTTCCAATTGGCCTCAGTGTCGCCTTCCATGGCGCCATTGCTTCTGAGCTATCTCTAGCTCAGCGCATCGTTGAACTGAAGCAAAAGATCGACTATGAGAAAGCTCAGTTCAAGAAGCACATGGCCAAGCTCAGCGTGCAAGATGTGAAAAACTTCAAGATTATGCTGCACGAGCTCAAGGAAGCCTTTCTCAAAAAGCATGAAGAAGCTCAAGGTTCTTGTGAACGCATGAAGAGCCTGGCTGACAAGTGTGTGCAAGCCTACAATGAGGTTGAGAAGCGCAAGGCTCTTGGTCATCCTGGCATCGACCCAAGAATGGCTGCAAACAAGAAGAAGCCCTCAACTGACCAATCTGCACCTTCAAGGTAGGAAGAACCTCGCATAGTCTTCCCAAGCAGCATGACTGGCTCGAAGCCAAAGGTCAGGTTAACCGCTTCAAAACTGAAGAAGACAAGGACTGCCGAGGCTGAAGCCAGAAAAAGGAAAAATCCTGAAGCTTCTGATGCCGCTCCCTCTAAGAAGAAGCGCAAAACCAAGAAGGATCTCGCTGCTCTCACAGAGCCCTTAGTTGTTGAACCTATCTCAATGGTTCGCCCTGCATCTGAACACAACGAGCGCCAACTGATTGTTCATGAGCCTGCTTCCACAGAGGCTCCTGATGCTGAAGACATTCCAGCAGTTGACCCCACCGCTGCTGAAGACATTGGTCACCATGACAATGTTGAAGATGATGAAGTCCTTCCTCAGATCAAGCACCAACTGGTATCATCGCCTGTGCTTACGCATAGTGAACTCATCAGCATTGGTCGTCCTCTGACGCCAACTGCTCAGGATGCATCGTGGGCTGATCACACATAGAGACAAGACACTCCAAGCTCTCCCCAAGCAACCCCATCAGTGCAAGAAGAGGATGACTTTGAGGCCTAGCCAACTCCATCTCCACAGGCGTCGCCAGCGCTACGCAGGCTTCGCAAAGGACCAAGGTCTCAAGTCCCTCTTCCGAGCGTTCCAGAAGGAGAAGTGCACCACCAATCTGTTGCACGTCAAGTGTTTCCAGATGCCACTCCTACTGTGACTGTCTCTGAGTCTGAAGCCAAAGGTGCTGAAGATAATCCGGCTGCATCAGCCGATGACAAACAAGAAGAAGATCGTGTCCCTACACCCCCAAACTCTGAAGAAGCTATTCCTGACGTGAACGTGTTTGTGCCCGATCCTCCAGCTCATCAAGTGGAGGTTGAGAAACTTGAGGCTGCCACCACCAACACAAATGAAGCCAATGACGTAGTCATGGCTGAAGCAAATGTGGAGCTTGCACCAACCAATGTGCTAGAGGCCAATGAAGCCAATGATGCAACTTCAACAGATGTGCAGCCTGACGCCTCTGTTGATGCCACTGCTCCTGTTCCACCACCAAGGCCACACACTATCGAGAAAGCATTCAACTATGGCCAACTTGTCACTGCCAAATGGCCTTTTCTGACTCCTCCGCCTGCTGCTGGTCCTCAGTTTGACTATCATGTTGAGCACAGGCCTCAGGTTCAAAAGCCAATACCAAGGTTGCCCAGGTTTCCAGGCACTGCATCTGCACCCGGATCATTCAATATCAATGGCTTCAAGGCACACAACACCTTCTTTAATAGTGCCAAGAACCCCTACACCAAGGCAAGAGTATCTTCTGATCGGTTCTGGAGTTATCAGCAGCGCAGTTATTACTCATGCATTCTGTACAATCAAGGTCGCATTTTCCCACATATGCGTCTTGACACTGAAGCCATAACTGGACTGCCCTATTTGGAAGAAGCTCTGATTGCTTCAGAGAGTCAGGCTTGCTGCAGTTCGTCACTGATAAGGAGCACTGGAATGAAGAATTGCTGCTCCAATTCTATGCCACTCTTCATATCCATGGCTACAACAGGGATCCGAAGACTTGGGTCCTTGAGTAGATGACAGGCAATGTTCATCATGAAGCCAAAGCCTTTGATATCATTGAGCTTACTGGTCTGCCCACTCCAGGAGATCTGTATGAACCTGGTTGTCAGCTTCACAGTGCTGCTATGGAAAGCATCTTCCACAAGCCTGCGCCCAATATGAGTCAGATGCTTAGCATGATGAAGCCTTTGCCTCCAGATGCTGAATATCCTAAGGAGTTCAATGTTGAAGACCTTGAGTATCTGTCACGTACTATCTATCACATCATAAGGCGAACTCTCTGGCCCATCAAAGGACATTCTCCACATGCCAAGCTAGAAGGCGCAATGAAGACGTTGGTCTTTCATATTCTTCATGACAAAAGCTTCAATGCACAAGACTTCTTTATTCGCCAGCTTGCTGCATCAGGATCTAACATTTTTGGCTTGAAATTTTATGCTCCATGGATAATGCGGCTGATCAAACTACACTCAGCTGTCACCTATCAGCCCTCTGCTTGCAATCATCGGATATTTCTGCCTGACGTCGATATGTCAGTTGAAGCCATCTATCCAGAGCCTACCAAGGAGCCTCTTAGTCTTTAGAATGCTGAGAATCAAAGCTTCTCTCAAAACATTGAAGGAGTTCAAGCAGTCTCTCGTGTTTATCCTCTGGCTGGCACTACACGTGCACCTCACCGTGCCCTCACTGAAGCCACTGACAGCACCACTACCCAACGGCCCAAGAAGCGATCCCGTGTTCTCAATGACCGAGAGCATCTGGTTGCCCTTCATCAGAAATAGGATAGGCATCATGACTGGCTTAAGCACCAAATGCAAAGCCTCTTGGTGGACGTAAACAGGATTCGCGATCTTGCCACCCAGAATGCCTTTGTTGCCCATGAAACCTGTCGGCGTACATGGAAAGGGCTGACGCTTATGTGCTCCGAGAATGATCTTCAAGAGGATGGCTTCTCTGAGCGCTTCAAGTTTGACTCAACACCTCCAAGAAGGACTGTGCTGCGACAAACTCCGTCTCTTGAAGACTCTGAGTTCTCTTCCTCCGCGGCAACTGTGAATGCCAGAGTGATCGATGACGAAGACGATGCTACTTCACCGCCCCCTACTTATGCACGCATCAACACTGCCCCGAGTTCGTCTGCACCGCCTAACAACACCGACGACCTTGCTGCTTCACCTACTCCTCATGGGAACGAGTAGATGCTCTATGTCGTCAAACCTTTTTGGTCCTTACTGACAAAAGGGGGAGAAGCATATGAGTTTGATAGTCTTCAAGCGGGTCCATATGGGCGGCTGCTTTATATTATGCCTAGTGTTTACAACTCTCGTTTTGATACATTTGGTTCTTTGAGTTGTAACACTTAAACTCGATGGTCGTCTGCTACTTATTTGCTATTCTATGATGCGATGATAAATTCCGCATGTGCGATGATAAATTCCACACTTAGATCATTTTGTAGACATCCATTTTTCATTATGCATGTCATTATCTTCACATACTTTTCATGCATGATGAATTGTCATCATAAGTTGAAGAGGATCTCCACAAGTACAACCTGCCATGTGCATTTGCATTCCAAAAGCAAATTACTTATATGCACATCTTCAGGGGGAGCCCTTGCAACTTATGAAGACAACCCCTATCCTTTACAATTTCACATATTATATTCCCCGTTCAAAACTTCAACTAGTTTGTCATCAATCACCAAAAAGGGGGAGTTTGTAAGTGCATCTAGTGCCACCCCTAGTTGATTTTGGAGTATTAACGACAAACCTAGTTGAGGGACTAATGTGTTTGTGAGAATTGCAGGATAACACAGGTAGAAGTCCCTCATTGATTCGGTTTTCCTACCAGAGATGACCCCTAAAAATGTAAGAAGACATTGAATACAAAGGTGGTATGTGAAGACATTCACATTGAAGACTATGACAAGAGAAGACATCGCATGAAGACTATGGAGTGCGAAGACTTAGTTCTTTCGTCCTTCTTTTTCTTCTTTGTTGAGTCATAGGAACCACCGTACTGTTAAGTGGGGTCCAAGAGAACCAGTCAGAATGACTGAAGTGATGCTTAACCAAAATCCTATGTCTTCGAGTGAAGACTATGAGAGAGAATCTTGTCTAGAGTTGGATAATTCAGCTTTGCTTGTAGCCCAAGTAAAGTCGTCGTGTGTGTTTGAAATCTGACCGTTGGAACACGTGTTAGTTCCTTAGTGACCCAGGGTCATTTCAGACAAATCAGGTCGGGTTGCCTAGTGGCTATAAATAGCCCACCCCCTACAACCATAAACGGTTGGCTGCTCAGAGTTAGAGTACGGCTTTTGTCGTTTGAGAGCAACCCACCTCGAAGCCTTTGAGAGAGAATTCCTTGCGAGGATAAAGCCCTAAACACCCAGAGACAAAGAGTGTTAGGCATCACTTAAGTCTTCCTGTCTGTGTGATCTGAAGACTTATTACACTTGAGGACTGTGAATCCTCCAGCCGGTTAGGCGTCGCGTTCTGAGCATCCAAGAGTCATTGTGGATCGCCAGTGAACGAAGTCTGTGAAGGTTTGGAAGTCTACCTTGAAGACTTACCAGAGTGATTGGGCGAGGACTGGGTGTCCTTAGCTCAAGGGGAATAAGGTGAAGACGAGGTCTTCTGAGTTGAATCTCAGCCTCCCTAACCAGACGTACAGTTGTCACAGCAACTGGAACTGGTCCAACAAATCATTGTCTTCAACGAGTCACTGGTTTCATCCTTCCCTTCCCTTTGCTTACTGTTGGTCCTTGTGAAGTCATTGTATGATTGCATTATCTTTTGTCTTCACTGAGTGACTACTTGTTCTGATTGGCTTCACAATATCTTCCTACCTGATCTTTACTGCCTAGCTGCTATTAGTCATTATGCTTTCACTTCATTGAATACTTGACTATGGTTTGCCTAGTGTAGTCTACCTTCCGCTGTATGGTAATAGGTTTATTTCTATCGTTTGTCTTCGAAACTTCCATGTTTTGAAGACTTTCATAAAAATCGCCTATTCACCCCCCTCTAGTCGATCACTAGCACTTTCAGTTTTGGATTTATAGTAATTTTAAAACCAGGTTTCTCAATGTTTGTTGTCGAGTCAGCACCGCGCTGGATAGGCTTTTTACTCGTGGGTGCCAAATGACAAATCCAAATCTGTCACTACCATGCTACTTTTCTTATTAATAATTATAGCCCATTAGGTGTGCTAGCTGAAAATAAGTTTGTGGGTGCTGGTGGGCGCTAAGAACTTGCGGGTTCTGTAATGAACAAAGATCTTGAGGATACCACGAGAGTGATGTTCTTTCCATATGTTGTGAATGCTTATAATATGTATGTCTTAATGAAAGAAATGGCAAGCCATTGGCCCAGTATGAAAGAAAATATGGGTCAAAACCGAGTTGAAAAGGGAAACACTATCTAACTCCAGCTTACAAACAGTACAAAAGCACAAGGATTAATTGCTCATCAGGTTTAGACAAAATCCAGATTAAACAGGACAATGACATCTAACTCAACCAAAGTTTTCGGCAGTCACAACCAAATGGATCAGTCGGATCCATAAAATCAAGATCCCCGGCCAAAAATTCTACTGGTACATGATGACAAGTTGTTGTAAATAGGAGCCAAGCACGATTAGAAGCCCTTAGGTCCACCTAAAACTTCTTTTTATGTTGTTCAACACTTGCAGCCGTAAGAAATTTCTTGTCGAAAAACTTAATCCTCACGGACAATACTGCCCTCGCATTCAACATGAAGAATGTGAAAAGGCTAGTGTTTGCATTGTTGGATGCATATCCTTCCAGTGTTACTGTCTTAAAATGAATGTCATGAGATCTGAGAAAATCCCGGTGCTTCTTGAACCATCGATTGGTTATACCTTGTTCTCCATGTGTTAGTGCCTAAATAGAGATGAATATTGAAAACATTTAATGTCTAAAAAGATTATGTTGAAAGAGTGATAGTTCAACAAATAATTATAGTACATTATATATGGGCTTTCAATGTGTGTGAAATCATCACCTTTATATACAAATTCTCTGGACATGGAAAGCATTGCAGCAAGCCAATAATCGTGTTCAGATCAAAACACCACATACTGATATGTAAGGTCTTGATAGAATCCACCACCACTGATAGGATGGACAAGCTCTTCATTGAGCATAGAACATAATATTAGTACCAAAAGTGTACTCCAAGATGATACTTAACTTATGCGCACAAATGAAAAAGGCAGATTACAAAAGTTTACGTAAATAATATACAGTACCTCAATAGGTGTGGAGCCAAACACCATCTTGAACCATCTAAAAGGATCACGAATTGCACCCAAGGTCTCCAGTTTAGGCATAGAGACTAGTTATTTGCGAAGGTACTATACCAGAATCAAGGAGCAACCTTTGAAGTGAATGGGCATCTTCGATGATGAGATCAAGTCCAAAAAAAATTCCCATGCTTACAAGGTGGGGACGACTTTATTTTGAGACAATGGATGCGAATTTCCATTGCAAAAATAAGCAGCAAGTGCTCTAGGGCAGGGCAGCTGGAGTGGATGATGTTATGCAGTGCGGCCTCCGATAGATCAACCACCACAAGCACAAGTTTTTTAGCAGTGGGAGTCTAACCATTTGTACCAGATTGTTTGCTAGATGGCACCGGGCAAATGTGGCGGTGTGGAGAGAGGAGGAAAACCACGTGATGGATACCGGTGGTGAGGGCACAAATACATCGGTTCGTGGTATGTTACATATATAGTCATGGTAGAACTCAAGCTGCTGGAGTTTGTCGAATTGACGGGATGTCAGCCAGGCGGCCACCGTGCAGGGTATGTCCAGCAGGTAGCATGCCGGGATGCAGATGCGTTGAACGGAGCCCTCGTGGGAGGAGATGATGGCTCGGGGGAGTTCAGAATCATCATTGACAGATAGCTGACGATAGTCGAGATTAGGAGGCGTGGTGCGCCACAGCATGCCCCACTAAGATGCGAGGACTTGTGTGTGGTAGCCATCCTTGGAGGGGAGAAGGGATATGATCTCCCCAAGGATTCCGTCTGGGAGATCGTTGATGCGGTCCGCTGGAGATTCTACTGGTTCCTCGGGTCCAGGATGCGCTTTTGGCTGCACAGTCAGGTCCAAGATCTACATCCGGCGGCGGCGCTGGTCAGAGCCTCATTTGTGTACATACCAATCTAAAAGAAAAAATGGCATAACATGTAGGACAATCGAAATTAATTCTCAAGATCAGGAAGAAAAAAGGCACAAACATATATGTAGGACATTCAAAATCAATTCTCAAGATCTGGCCACGAATTATTAGCACGCAAGCTAACCCTAGTCGGATTATTAGCAAAAATTATTTGTACAGAACAAACAATTAGTCACTAACTCTATATGGATAACATTCAAACAATCAATACACTACGTGCATCTAACATGTTTGTCGCACAAATGGGTATATAGATGACTAACTGGTTTTCCGTCGGAGTCGTAGTTGTTGCCAGAGTTGATGTTGACCTCTGGCTCTGGCTAGGGGGGCACTATGGCACCGACGAAGTCAAGGTCGTGTTGCTGCCTGCGCGAGACCTCGTCGGCGGCGACAGAAACCTCTGTGGCTAGCTTCACGCGTTGTGCGGGTGCTTCACCAGCCCCGGCGTCGTCACTCCCTCCGATGGTGCGCTTCGGCGGCATCGTCATACACTCCAGAGTCCAGACGTTGGTGACCACTGTGGACCGGGGGTGCGGCCGCCTATCATGGCCGGCGGCTCGGGAGCGCAATTAATACGGACCGGTGGGAGTGAGGCAGGCTGCGGTCAAAAGTTGTCTCGCCTCCCGGTGAGCCTGCGCGGTGGACGTCTGCCATTCCTACATCATTTCACACAGCTACTTGCATGCCTCCCCGTCAATTCACACACCTGCACGCACACCTCCCCGTCTTCCTGGGTGGTGGACTGCTCGCATGCGTCCCATCAACTCACACCTGCTCGCACGGCACATGTGGCGTGTGGCAGCACATATGTTTTTTGGTTTATTTTCTGCCGCTTTACTGCTTCACTGAACCGTTTGCGTTGAAGAGATGCACAAATCCTGCGTTGAACATCTCGCACACTTCCCGGTGAACCTACGCACCAGACGAGTTTTGGATTTACTAGAGTTTAAAAACCAGGTATCTCAACGTTTTGCATGGGACCTAAGCATGCACCCAAGGACAAGGATTTGATTTCTCAACTAATTTATATGCACTAGAGCAAGTGCATGTAGTTCAAATTTGAATTATGTACATAAATGCACTGAAAACTTAGTTAATGCATAAAAATGTCCAAACGAACCCCGAAAAATCACAAAAATTGACACAACACTCCTGGTGTTCTATGTTGACACGAGAAAAAAATTGAAAGCAATAAGAGGCAATGGATGTCGTTTCGTCCCCAAAGGTGGGACGTTCCCTACCGGAACCATCATGCTTGTTGTGAGAAGCTCTGGTTTGTGAGAAGCATATACCCAAACCTGCCCCAAATGGGACAAAAAATATACCACGGCATGTTGATGCTGCTCCATGATAGCATGCCAAGTTTCATGAATTTTAGACGAGTTTTGGATTTACTAGAATTTAAAAACCAAACATCTCAATGTTTTGCCGGCAATCAACGGTGCCCTGGTGTTTCAAATTCATTCCCATTTCTTGCATGGGACCTAAGCATGCACCCAAGGACACATATTTGATTTTTCAACCAATTTATATGCACTGGAGCATGTGCATGTAGTTCAAATTTGACTTATGCACATAAATGCATTAAAAACTCAGTCAATGCATAAAAATGTCCAAATGAACCCCGAAAAATCACAAAAATTGACACAACACTCCTGTTGTTCTATGTTGACATGAGAAAAAAATTGAAAGCAATAAGAGGCAATGGATATCGTTTCGTCCCCAAAGGTGAGACGTTCCCTACCGAAACCATCATGCTTGTTGTGAGAAGCTCTGATTTGTGAGAAGCATATACCCAAACCTGCCCCAAATGGGACAAAAAATTACCACGACATGTTGATGCCGCTCCATGATAGCATGCCAAGTTTCATGAATTTTGGATGAGTTTTGGATTTAGTAGAATTTAAAAACCAGGCATCTCAATGTTTTGCCAGCAATAAACGGTGCCCTGGTGTTTGAAATTCATTTCCATTTCTTGCATGGGACCTAAGCATGCACCCAAGGACACAGATTCCATTTTCCAACCAATTTATATGCACTGGAGCATGTCCATGTAGTTCAAATTTGAATTATGCACATAAATGCATTAAAAACTCAGTTGATACACAACACTCCTGTTGTTCTATGTTGACACGAGAAAAAAATTTGGAAGCAATAAGAGGCAATGGATATCATTTTGTCCCCAAAGGTGGGACGTTCCCTACCGAAACCATCATGCTTGTTGTGAGAAGCTCTGGTTTGTGAGAAGCATATACCCAAACCTGCCGCAAATGGGACAAAAAATTTGCCACGGCATGTTGATGCCTCTCCATGATAGCATGCCAAGTTTCATGAATTTCAGGCGAGTTTTGGATTTACTAGAATTTAAAAACTAGGTATCTCAATGTTTGCGACCGAGTGATGGTGGCAGGGTGTTTGACATTCGTTCCCATTTCTTGCATGGGACCTAAGTACGAAACCCAAGACACATATTTGAATTTTCAACTAATTTATATGCATTAGAGTATGTGCCTGTAGTTCAATTTTGAATTATGCACATGAATGCATAGAAAACTCAGTTAATGTATAAAAATATCCAAGCGAACCCCGAAAAATCCCAAAAATTGACACAACACTCCTGTTGTTCTATGTTGACACTGGGAAAAAATTTGAAATCGAGAAGAGGCAATAGATATCTTTTCATCCAGAAAGGTGAAATGTTCCCTACCGAAACCATCACACTTGTTGTGAGAAGCTCTGATTTATGACAAGCTTATACCCAAACCTGCCCCAAATGGGACAAAATATTTACCATGACATGTTGATGCCCGCTACATGATAGCATGCCAAGTTTCATGAATTTCGGGCGAATTTTGGATTTACTAGAATTACAAAAGCAGGTACGTTGACGTTTGCTGGAGAGCCATAGTGCCGTGGTGTTCGAATTTCATCCCCATTTCTTGCATGGGAGATAAGCATAAACCCATGTAGACATATATGATTTTACAACCCATGTTGGTGCACCGGAGCATGTGCATGTAGTTTAATTTTGAATTGTGCACCTGAAATGGCTAGAAAACCAATTTAATGTATAAAATGTTCAAACGAACCCTGAATAATTCCAATTCTTTTACGACACATATATAGTTGCATGGTCACTCTAGATAAAAGGTCTAGCAATTCAAACACCATCCATTGCCGCTGTGACCCCATTATGTAATTCAAATCAAGATGAAAAATCAAGTAGATCGCACACAGTTTATTATCACTAACCGTGTGAGATGCAGCACAAAATATCCTGGAGCACCGTCGGTGTATAGTACGCCTATGGCTTACGTGAGAAGGTGCGTCGGCTACAGTCCACAGCCGGTGTCTCAAGCACACTAGCTCGCTCCCCAAATATCATTTCATTGTTTAATCATCGCTGATGAAAGATGGGTGCATGGACCTGCATCGTGAGGGCAACTTCGGTGGCCCACTCCAGCGAGAGCGCGGCCACAGCCGCCATGCGCGTGCTAACAAGGTGCATGAGCGCGGCCGCAATCTGCGACCGGGCGGCCATGGCAGCCCAAACGGCCGTTGTTGCTTCTCAGGTGGCGGCAGCAATATCTGGCTCGGGGATAACAACTGGCGAGAGTGGCACAACAGCTGTCCGTTCCGCAGCGGCGGCCTTAGCCCTGATGGAGGCCGCCCACGCCCAACTCCTAGAGGTCACCGCAAAAATCGAACGAAGCTTCTCCGACAACGGTCGGCAACCCACGGCCGAAGAGCTGGCAATCGCCAAGAGCGTTCGAGCAGCCGTCCATTCCTCCGCCGCATACCTTGCGACGATGGAGCCCGTCCAAGCCCAGATCGCGTCTCCCACGCCCAGCTCGTGGCGGCCTTTTCCAAAGAGATGGCGGATGTGAATGGCGAGATGCTTGCCGAGTATGGTGTGATGGATGCCATGGATCCCCTTCCCCAGGAGGCCATCGGGCGCGACCTGGACATGGAGGCGGCGACAAAGATCGACGAGCACCAGCCGTAGTAGTACTCTTTGTTTTGTTTAATTAAGAGCGTCGGTCTTTAATTTGTTAAAGTAATGTTTAGGTCAGCTAGCTCTGTTTAATTGCTGAACTTGCTCGATTAAGAAGTGTGGGTGTGCTATAGTCTCCTTTGTGTACCCTAATTATGCAATGACCTGGATGACCACGGTAACCATGGAAATTCGAACCAAAAATTTTGACATTCAAACTCAGCACACACGGGTTAAGCTATCTGAATCATTTGTGATGTTCACATATCATACATAGTTCTAAATAAGGGACCGTGTCTGATGACACTTTGCATGCCAGTTTTTTAATGAAGCGATTCCAAATTTTCAGCTTCCGCAGAAATATCTACCTCCCCGCCCCCTCCCCCTTATCAGAAGCCACAAAGTTGAAACCTTTACTCCTTGTTTGCAGCGCTGCCTCCTCGTCGGCGACCCTCCTTCACGCTGCTCGGCCTCGTCTATCCAGGCTGGTAATCCACACCCAACCCCCATCCTCCTCCTCCTTCCACATCCCACATGCCCCGACCGTCGGTGTGAGCGCGACACCTTCCACCCAAATCACCGACCCCTCCACCAAATAAGCGTGGCCCTAAGCCATGGTGCACGCAGTATAGCCAGGATCTCAAGGAGCATTTGGCAGCGGAGAAGCAAATCACGGCCACACACACGGATGAGGTCGCGATGGCTGCCATTCGTGCCGACCCCCAAATCTTGGAGGAGCACCTTGCCATTTGCTAGCTGCGCCGGTTAAGTATGCTTGGTTGTCCCGTTGTGTGCGCGCTGCTCCTGCCTTTCCTTCACAAATTCTAGTGAATTGTGCTATCTAATTTTACCATGCAATCTGTTGCTCTAGTGTATATGTTCTATATGTCGTGCAGTGTGGTGCTCACTTATTAACTATTTTGTTAATTAGTTGTCATCTTCAGTTAACTGTTTGGTTCAATTCTGCAAATGTGATGTTCAATTCTTCATGCTGCAATTTTGTATTGTCTTCCATGTGAGAAATAAATCGAATTTATCTTTACAAAATACATGAGAAACAAATACAATTGCTATATTTCCAAGTTGTCAAGCATGCTTGGTGTGGTTATACATTTTGCAGTGTGGTGCTCAGTTAACTTTTGGTTCATTTGTGTTGTGGTGTTTAGTTAACTGTTTGGTTCAATTCTGCAATGCGATGTTCAATTGTTGTGGCTGCATTCTGTTATTGTATACCATGTGAGAAATAAATTGAATTTGGTTGTACTAAATACATGAGAAACAAATACAATTGCTATATTTCCAAGTTGTTAAGCATGCTTGGTTTGGTTAACTATCTGATCTTCTATTAGGAGTATGTTATATTGTGCAATGTGGTGCTCAGTTAACGTTTGGTTTATTTGTTGTGGTGTTTAGTTAACTGCTTGGTTCAATTCTACAATGCGATGTTCAATTGATGTGGCTGTATTCTCTTATTGTATACCATGTGAGGAATGAATTGAATTTGGCTGCACTTAATACATGAGAAACATATACAAGTGCTATATTTCCTAGTTCTTAATCATGCTTGGTTGGATAAATGGGGTTTCCATGTGGCTTGAATTAATCTGATGAATCTGCAATGTGCTTATTTTTCATTAACATAGTTTACTGAGAGCATGCGAACCCTTACTTAACCTAATGACTATCTACCTTATATGTGTTGTAGGGAAACAATGGGAAGCACTGAGGTTTACAATATGGTAATAACTATTATACCTTGCCTTGTTTTATTCCTTTGCCCCATTTCCAATATAGAGCAGTGTCAGGACCCCGATTCCAAGTCACATCGATCTAGCCGGTAACACCTCATATCACTTTGCGGCCTCACGCACGGTATTCCCACAGGTGTCGCCTTACCATGGCCCGGGACCGTTTGCGCCTTTTGGCTCACGTATATGATAGTGTCGCTAGCATCCATATGACAGAGAGTCCGGGCCGACATGGCTAGTCGTGAACCCAAAGCGGCACTAACCTATGGGGACAGGTATACATGAATCACATCGAGCATGTCGGTCAGCAGCGTGTGAATCCGGGCTGTAGCACTGGGCTGACAGGACTCCGGGAACCCGGGCTGTAGCAGGCTAGGCAGGACTTCGGATGTCACCGTGTGACATTTCCCCGAAGGGACAGACACAGGAATGAAGTGAAACACATGCCGGCCAGTCAAGTGTCCTGAGCAGTAGTGTTGGGCTAGCAGGACTCCGGTGAACCGGGCTGTAGCGGACTACTATGGCTCATGGAAGCACTAGACTATATTTCCCCATAAGAGAGGCTGCCAAGGATAAACAACTAGATTGTCGGATCCCACACATACCAAGCATTTCAATCATACACACAATATGCTTGATATGTGTAACTACAACATGGCATCACAACATAACTCGACAACTCAAGTATTTATTCCTTAGGCTCCAAGGAGCGAGATATTACAAACATGGGTCTCATGACCCAACAATCACAACATACAAATCAAGCACATGCGGAAGCTTAACATGTCTGAGTACAGGCATCTACAAATGGAAAAAGGCTAAGAAGCCTGACTATCTACCAGATCCTGCCGAGGGCACAAGATCGTAGCTGAGGTATCAAGCTAACGTCGAAGTCCATGCGGAACTACTAGCGAGACTGAAGTCTCTCTCTACAAAACATAAATTAAGCAAACGTGAGTACAAAGGTACTCGGCAAGACTTACATCAGAACTAGCTACATATGCATCGGTATCAACAAGGGCGGGTGGTGGAGTTTAACTACAGCAAGCCAGCTTTGACTCAGTGGCTAACCTGAACTACGACTACAAGCAACTCATTTGAGGTGGCGCACACGAGTCCACATATTCACCATTCAATACACCACTATGGAACTGCTCCCGTCTCCCTACGAGAAGGCCATCCATAGCACTCACACTTATCTTGCGAGTTTTAGAGTATCCACTTTCACTTGTCTATGAACTATGCAAGGGGTCCAAGTTTCCATATCCGAGGAATCCGGATATTCAAATAGATAATGATAACCCTGCAGGGGTGTACTTCTTCACACACGCTCCCACCACTTACCGTCGTTTACACGACATGTACTCGGCAACCTTCAAGCGGAAGCCCAACGAGGTTGTCGGCCACGGCCTACCTAAACACTTAAGTCTCTAGTACAGGTTTATCGCCTATCCAGGTTCCATCCGCATGGAGTCCGGCCGAGGTTTCCACATACGGCCCCGAACGATGTGAACAGGCTTCCCAAGACACCAAACGGGCGCCCGGTACACCGTGCCACGGTATATCTACCGCAACATAGCCCACCCCTAGGGTCAGCGCTACGCACGACTGCCAACACATAACCTACAAACACCAGAAACTAGTTGCAACTCCTGGACAGAGTACTAGGGTGATTAAGAAGCCGAGAGGGTCAATTAAGGATCCCAATGAGTGGTAGTAGCTGTTCATGGATCACAGACACAGAACTCAGTTCCTGAGGACGGCTGCAATGAGACAACCCACCATGTACTCCCACATGGCCTCTCACCGCTACCTTTACCAAAAACGTATTCACACACTTAGCTCACACAAGGTAGGACATGTTCACACACCCCCGATTCATTCCCGATGAATCAGACCTGACGCAACTCTATGCAATAGCAGGCATGACAAACAAGCATGAATGAGTAGGCACATCAGGGCTCAAACAACTCCTACTCATGCTAGTGGGTTTCATCAATTTACTGTGGCAATGACAGGTCATGTAGAGGATAAGGGGTTCAACTACCGCAACAAGTAACAGATGAATCGTTGTTGTCCTAATGCAGTAAAAGAGAGCAGGAGCGAGAGAGTGGGGTTGTATCGGAATGAACAAGGGGGTTTTGCTTGCCTGGAACTTCTGAAGATATCATTGGGTCTTCATCAGTGTCAACGATCACATCGTTGGTACAACGTCTATCGAGAGGGGACAACCACCGGCAACAGAGAAGGAACACAATCAATGCAATGCACAACATGATGCATGATCATGACATGTCAATATGCTGTGGTTTGAGCTAATGCAACTAGCAACATGTTAAATGGAGTTGGTTTGAACCCTAGGTTCAAATTCAAACTCCATAAGTGAGAGTTTAAATACCATTTATAAGAATTGGCCTAATCAGCAGGCATAAGTTGTTCTAACATGCATGAAAATGCCATAAACAGATTCCTTGAATTTTTCTGATCATTTTTCATGTATAATTTATTTCATTTGGAGTTACGGTTGAATTTCTACGAATTTTAGAAGTTTATACCGATTTCTGGAATTTCCTGTAAAAGAAAAAATCCAGAAAATAAGTTACTGCGTCAGCACGATGTCGTGGCGACGTCAGCAGGTTAAAGGCGACGGTCCTGGTCAACCCTGACCTGTGGGTCCCGTCTGCCAGTGGTTAGTTAAGCTAACTAAATTTAGTTAGCATTAAACTAACATTAACCGAGTTTAGTTAGCGGCCTGGGTCCCACAAGTCAGTGAGTCAGGGGAGGTCAAACCCCCTGGTTAGCAGGGTCAAACCCGGGTCAACTAGGTCAACACCTGCCGGCGACTTGACGCCAGCGAGGCCAGACACGGCGGCGAGGCTCGGAAATCTTCCTCCGGCGACCAAATGGCCGGCGGAGGGCGTCTACGTGACGCGGGCGCTCGTCCGCATCGAGTAATGGCAGCGGCTGGGCCTGAGATGGCCGGAGCCGTCACCAGCGTCGACCTTGGCGGTCGCCGGAGCTCGGGCGAGCTCGAGGTCGATGCTACAGTGGCCGGGGAGGCTCGTGTGAGGCACCTACATGTTCTACGCAGCGCGGGGAGGGAGCTAAGCACGACGGCCGGGCCGCTAGGTGGCCAGAGGCATGTCGGCGGCGGTCACAGGCGGCGGCGGGTTTCGGTCATCGTCGAAATGGCGATTAGAGCTAGCAAACATCGCAGAGACAAGGGGGACACGGTGTAGAAGCTCACGGGGATCGTGTAGGGCTGGTCGGCGAGCTCGGGGAGGGGCCGGAGCAAGCGGGGCGGCGATGGCGATCTCGGCGGACCGAGGTTGAAGGAGACAGCGTGGCCGGCGTTCGAGGGCGTCCGGCGGGGCGTGGCTCGGTGAGGAGGTCGAGGACGAAGTGGTGGAGCTTCTGGGCGCGTCGGTGAGGCGTGGGGTGGCCGGTGGCCACGGTGGAGCTCGTCGGCAGCGACGACTGCGTTCGGTCACGCTCGGGGAAGGAATAGAGGGCGAGGGAGAGAGAGCAGAGAGTGAGGGAGAGGAGCGAGGGGCCACGGGGTGTCTCCATGGCGTCGCTAGAAGGTCCGGAGAGGAAGCAGGAGGTGGCCAGGGGCAAGCGCGCGCGCGACAGCGAGCTGCTCCTACTGGCAGGAGGAAGACGACGCGGTGGGGTGGTGGGCTGGGCTCTCTACGGTGCTGGGCCACAGCTAGGCCGACTAGGTGGGCTGCACAGTGAGGCCAGGTAAGTTTCTGCTTCTTTCCTTTCTTTCTGTTTCAGTTCTGTTTTTCTGTTTTTGTTTAATATTTGCCACTGTTTGCAAATTCACATGAACTAAAACAGTGCCAAACTACTCTGATTGTTTTTATGCACATACTTTGGACTAGGCCAGATGTACATAAAATAACTCAGGGTTATTTGAAATATATTCCATATATTATGAATATAATTCCAAATTCAAATAAAATATGATTTAAATTCAGTGCCAGAAGTTATTCTTTAAAAATGTTCATTATTTTTGGTTTGGGTCTAAGCCCTTGCCAAAAATACCAGACATTAATGAAGAGCATTTTTGGTTCATTGGATGCATTTTTTTAAGCTGGACCTATTTGGATTTTTAAAGTGCTAGGGTTTGATCACCCCCATTTTAGGTTTCCAATAAATTTAGACATGATGCATGGATGATTATGCAACTACTTGCAAACAAATTCTAGGGCTGTGACAACTCGCCCCCACTAAACAAGAATCTCGTCCCGAGATTCAAGACGTGAGGTAAGAAGACAGAGGGGATACAAAGCTAACACGACCTTCATGAACCAGATGTCTTTCTCGAGGATGTTGATTCATTGCATCACCTTGATCTCGACGTCTTGCTTTGAGAACTACATCCAACATGACAATGGGTAGAAAGGGAGAATTTAAGAAGAATCGACCTCCCTAAAGTTCGAGCAACTTAGGATCATCTTAATGATCACAAGATCAACTCATGGAATGAGACATAGTAACATCTCTTGAGCTGAGACACGAAGCATACACCTAGAGGGATGGAGTGAAACGGATGGCGAAGGTTCACTAGATAGGCAACAATTCCATACACGAATAGGATGGAGCATGAATTTCAAAGTATCAAGAAGATATTTGCCATGATTTCGTAATGTGATACCTCGGGGAAGGTGACTCGTAGAATTATTCCCTTAAGTGGCAAAAAGAATTACTTTTGATTCGGAGATCATTGAAACTCTTTATGCCAACCTAAGACAATCACAATCGATCATTTGAAGGAGTTCAAAAGAATGATATACTTGGACTAGGAAGGATGATGTGGACTCCCTTGTTGAAGACAACGCAATGGATGATTTTTGCTTATCATTGGAAATGGATGGGACCCATGGTATGTCCACTTTGAAGATGATCCTGAACAACAACTACTGAGGTGCAAGCTGGGAATAAAATGCAAATGTTGGGAATGATTCTAGTAACTGGGGAGAACCCCAACAGTAGAGAGAGATTCCACTGTTTGAAAGGTTATGGCATAATCGAAGAAACCGGGAACGGACCCCAGCTAATGCCGATGATAAATCCTAGTGCTTGCGCATGCTCTCAAGAACTTGAGCATTTCCGTATTCATCAGGGTTTTACCAATATCCGTGTCAAGGATCCTGGCAACACAACATGCTACCATGATGAATAATGGTGGAAGATGCAGATGCAAAGAAAGATAACACTTTCTCAGATCTTCCCTTAGCGAGGCTAAGGGAACAGAATCTGGACGATCGACCGAGAGACATTTAGCACTCCGCTTCTAATGTTCTCCTTGATGTGCTAGCGTAATCCATTTATAGATATGGTTTGATATCTAGAACATCAAGTAAATGTCGGACTTCGGAAGCTCAAGAATCCGTAAGGATTAACTACGGAGGTAAATCCTACGAAATCCTCATGGGAAGGTGGCCAACTTTCTTCAATCGAGATACTACAATAATAGGTCTTCCGGCTGGATGTGTTGGCCACGACATCCACTTTACCGGTTATCGAGAGACCAATATTATAGTTCTTGGAAAATGCTCCAAGCATCATATCTGCCTGAGATTCAGATCTGGTTGGTGTCGGGATATTCCAGACTCATTGAGTTTACAAAGAAAAATGAAGTTTTGCAACACAAATCGACGAGATGACGTTATGAGATTCTCGGGGAATGAACTACGATAGTAAGCTCCAAAACATGAGTTGGTTCTGCTACAAGCGTGTGGACACGTCCTAGACAAGCATGGCCACCTGGTAGTCTTACAACGAAACACTACCGAGTTCAGGAGGGAACCATCAACGAGGATATCGAAGTCCTTGCGTAAGTCTAGCTCCTAAGAAGAAACTTCTTCTCCTTGAACAAACCAATCAGTGGCTTGGTGTGCTAGGAACACATATGGAGTGGAGGTAATTAATCTACCAAACCATAGAATACTTCACACATATGCATGACTGATTTGGGATGATTCCAAGGGAAACAAAACAAACCTTTCTCAAATTCATGGCGGCAACTTACACCTAGTGCACGTGAACTTAGAGAAAGTCACTTCTTTCAACCAGACATATGCTTCATGATCGGAACATGAGGGCAATGCTTATAAAGTTTCCAACACTAGTGTAATGTTCAACGTGAATCATGGGGGAGACAAAATGTTGCTGATGGGCTCAACAACAACTCATCGGAATTTCCATATCACTGGACTTCCACCATCATGTGAACACGATGATAGTATTGGTCAGACCAAAAGATGTAGTGGTGTATGCTCGAGGGATCAGCCACGGGTAAGACAACATTACGATTATCGTTGGTTCTGATTTGATTTGACACTAGCCCATACTCAAATCAAGGATTGGTTAAGACAATAGCATCGACGGTTGATCACGAGGATCAATCGATGAAGATGTCCTCTTTATTCAACACACACACACCAAAGATATCCCTTAACATGATCTAAGTCGGACAAGCTTTTATCTTCCAACTCTCCAAGTTATTGTTTAGCTTAACCAACTAGCTCAGGGGTATCCAACACAGATTCTTGGAGAATGGGTGGTTTATAAGAAAACCAACTTGATCACGAACTCAACATAGCGATCAGGTGACAGCCAGGTAATACTTCCGAGAAGATCTTCGGAAAATCACGAACCACCGATATGTTACTAAGCTCGAGAACAATCTTGCTTTTCAGGGCAAGACGATATGATCAAAAGAGCAAGGGTTTGGCAAAATCCTAACCCGTTGATCAAAGAGTGCACCAGGAAATAAGGACTAGGTAGCACGTTCAACCTTAGGGTGATGATTCAATAATCAGCACACTAAGAATGATATTATTGTCCATTAGCTACCTAGCAACTAGTTGCTAGGAGTATTGATTTCACACATCATGGTTCACTTGCCGGCATTCCGGTTGCGACAACACGAGACCGAGGAATGAAAAATGATGGTAATAAGTATCACTGCGTCAAGAATTCATGAGAGAGGGTGCAATTCTCATGACAATCCTGACATAAAGGGGGTAATACTCCAGGGTAGAATAGAGCAAAAGCTGGATTGACATTTTGATCTGCGGAATACAACTGCTTTGATCCAATCCTAGACATGGATGAGGTACTAGAGTTTGTTTCTCCTAGTCATTCTGGAATGGAATGGCTTGACGGATCACATGAATAATAGGCATCGATAACACCAATGCACAACTACTCTTGACCAACAATTGATGGACGAGGTTCAGAATACAACTAAAGAGGAACAACTCAAAGGAACATATAATTTTTCTGAGTTATGGATGCATGGATTAGCATGTTATTTCTTCCGGATAACCCATGCAGAAAGGTAGGACTGGCAGATTCACAATGCAAAATGGAGAACTCATCAAGAGCACTCTGGTTGTGATCTTTTGATCCAACAAACTTCTGCCATAAGTGGTTCATAGTATTTGGAAGAAGGAAATACCACGGACCTCGAGGACAATCGCAAAGGTTACTAATATCTTAAGGGAACTAGCAAATACTAACGACATGAAGTAGGGTGAATCTCGGGTTCAAAAACCCAGGAATAGAATATCTACTACTAAATGGCATCACGGGATGCTTTCAAGAATGGTGGCCAGAATCATCACACTGGGGATGCAAAGCATTGCTAGATTACCAGGTGATACTCTAGACACCTAGGGTCATAATAATAGCTCCAAATAAATGCCGAGGCAGCGGAGTACCTCAACAGACGGATTAGTGTGCTTAAATTGGCCCAAAAGAACATCGGGAACTAGGAGGAAGGATTTGCAAATGCATCAGATTGTTTAGAAACCTGAGATGACTCGGACAGCATAACGGCTGTAAATGCTCAAAATGATTTGAGACATCCTGCAAAAATGATGGCATAACCACTCAACATCACAATATCAAGGCTCTGAGACCAATTATGAACATATGGAAGTAGTAGGAACTAAACTGAGGCTTGAAAATATCAATTCTATAAGTCTATGGATTAGTAACACGTCATCCTGATAGATAGATGAGAAGGCCTAGTTCTTAATCCCCGTAGAAAAGAAGAGGTTGACTCAGATCAGAAGGCATAGGGTAAAGGAGTAAACAGAGCCTTACGTTCCCTTCCACAATCAATTCCCTTACATAACTAAAGCATTTCTAGACTCGACTTCGACAAGTTTGGCTTGGTAATCCTACAGGCAGTCAGACTCTGATACCAAAGCTGTCAGGACCCCGATTCCAAGTCACATCGATCTAGCCGGTAACACCTCATATCACTTTGCGGCCTCACGCATGGTATTCCCACAGGTGTCGCCTTACCATGGCCCGGGACCGTTTGCGCCTTTTGGCTCACGTATATGATAGTGTCGCTAGCATCCATATGACAGAGAACCCGAGCCGACATGGCTAGTCGTGAACCCAAAGCGGCACTAACCTATGGGGACAGGCATACATGAATCACATCGAGCATGTCGGTCAGCAGCGTGTTAATTCAGGTTGTAGCACTGGGCTAAAAGGACTCCGGGAACCCGGGCTGTAGTAGGCTAGGCAGGACTCCGGATGTCACCGCGTGACATTTCCCCGAAGGGACAGACACAGAAACGAAGTGAAACACATGCCGGCCAGTCAAGTGTCCTGAGCAGTAGTGCTGGGCTAGCAGGACTCCGGTGAACCGGGCTGTAGCGGACTACTATGGCTCATGGAAGCACTAGACTACATTTCCCCATAAGAGAGGCTGCCAAGGATAAACAACTAGATTTTCGGATCCCACACATACCAAGCATTTCAATCATACACACAATATGCTCGATATGTGTAAATACAACATGGCATCACAACATAACTCTACAACTCAAGTATTTATTCCTTAGGCTCTGAGGAGCGAAATATTACAAACATGGGTCTCATGACCCAACAATCACAGCATACAAATCAAGCACATGCGGAAGCTTAACATGTCTGAGTACAGACATCTACAAATGGAAAAAGGCTAAGAAGCCTGACTATCTACCAGATCCTGCCGAGGGCACAAGATCGTAGCTGAGGTATCAAGCTAACGTCGAAGTCCATGCGGAACTACTAACGAGACTGAAGTCTCTCTCTGCAAAACATAAATTAAGCAAACGTGAGTACAAAGGTACTCAACAAGACTTACATCAGAACTAGCTACATATGCATCGGTATCAACAAGGGGGTGGTGGAGTTTAACTGCAGCAAGCTAGCTTTGACTCAGTGGCTAACCTGAACTATGACTACAAGCAACTCATTTGAGGTGGCGCACACGAGTCCACATATTCACCATTCAATACACCACTATGGAACTGCTCTCGTCTCCCTACGAGAAGGCCATCCATAGCACTCACACTTATCTTGCAAGTTTTAGAGTATCCACTTTCACTTGTCTATGAACTATGCAAGGGGTCCAAGTTTCCATATCTGAGGAATCCGGCTATTCGAATAGATAATGATAACCCTGCAGGGGTGTACTTCTTCACACACGCTCCCACCACTTACCGTCGCTTACACGACATGTACTCGGCAACCTTCAAGCGGAAGCCCAACGAGGGTGTCGGCCACGGCCTACCTAAACACTTAAGTCTCTAGTCCAGGTTTATCGCCTATCTAGGTTCCATCCGCATGGAGTCCGGCCGAGGTTTCCACATACGGCCCCGAACGATGTGAAGAGGGTTCTCGAGACACCAAACGGGCGCCCGGTACACCGTGCCATGGTGTATCTACCGCAACATAGCCCACCCCTAGGGTCAGTGCTACGCACGGCTGCCAACACATTACCTACAAACACCAGAAACTAGTTGCAACTCCTGGACAGAGTACTAGGGTGATTAAGAAGCCGAGAGGGTCAATTAAGGATCCCAATGAGTGGTAGTAGCTGTTCATGGATCACAGACACATAACTCAGTTCCTGAGGACGGCTGCAATGAGACAACCCACCATGTACTCCTACATGGCCTCTCACCGCTACCTTTACCAAAAACGTATTCACACACTTAGCTCACACAAGGTAGGACATGTTCACACACCCCCGATTCATTCTCGATGAGTCAGACCTGACGCAACTCTATGCAATAGCAGGCATGACAAACAAGCATGAATGAGTAGGCACATCAGGGCTCAAACAACTCCTACTCATGCTAGTGGGTTTCATCAATTTACTGTGGCAATGACAGGTCATGTAGAGGATAAGGGGTTCAACTACCGCAACAAGTAACAGATGAATTGTTGTTGTCCTAATGCAGTAAAAGAGAGCAGGAGCGAGAGAGTGGGGTTGTATCGGAATGAACAAGGGGGTTTTGCTTGCCTGGAACTTCTGAAGATATCATTGGGTCTTCATCAGTGTCAACGATCACAGCGTCGATACAACGTCTATCGAGAGGGGACAACCACCGGCAACAAAGAAGGAACACAATCAATGCAATGCACAACATGATGCATGATCATGACATGTCAATATGCTGTGGTTTGAGCTAATGCAACTAGCAACATGTTAAATGGAGTTGGTTTGAACCCTAGGTTCAAATTCAAACTCCATAACTAAGAGTTTAAATTCCATTTATATGAATTGGCCTAATCAGCAGCCATAAGTTGTTCTAACATGCATGAAAATGCCATGAACAGATTCCTTGAATTTTTCTGATCATTTTTCATATATAATTTATTTTATTTGGAGTTACGGTTGAATTTCTATGAATTTTAGAAGTTTATACTAATTTCTGGAATTTCCAGTAAAAGAAAAAATCCAGAAAATAAGTTACTGCGTCAGCATGATGTTGTGGCGACGTCAGCAGGTCAAAGGCGACGGTCCTGATCAACCCTGACCTGTGGGTCCCGTCTGTTAGTGGTTAGTTAAGCTAACTAAATTTAGTTAGCATTAAACTAACATTAACCGAGTTTAGTTAGCGGCCTGGGTCCCACAAGTCAGTGAGTCAGGGGAGGTCAAACCCCCTGGTTAGCGGGGTCAAACCCGGGTCAACTAGGTCAACACCTGCCGGCGACTTGACGCCGGCGAGGCCAGACACGACGGCGAGGCTCGGAAATCTTCCTCCGGTGACCAAATGGCCGGCGGAGGGCATCTACATGACGCGGGCGCACGTCCGTGTCGAGTAATGGCAGCGGCTGGGCCTGAGATGGCCGGAGTCGTCACTAGCATCGACCTTGGCAGTCGCCGGAGCTCGGGCGAGCTCGGGGTCGACGCTACGGTGGCCGGGGAGGCTCGTGCGAGGCACCTACGTGCTCTACGCAGCGCGGGGAGGGAGCTAAGCACGACGGCCAGGCCGCTAGGTGGCCGGAGGCACGTCGGCGGCGGTCACAGGCGGCGGCGGGTTTCGGTCATCGACGAAACAGCGACTAGAGCTAGCAAACGTCGCAGAGACAAGGGGGACACGGTGTAGAAGCTCACGGGGATCATGTAGGGCTGGTCGGCGAGCTCGGGGAGGGGCCGGAGCAAGCGGGGCGGCGATGGCGATCTCGGCGGACCGAGGTTGAAGGAGACGGCGTGGCCGGCGTTCGAGGGCGTCCGGCAGGGTGTGGCTCGGTGAGTAGGTCGAGGACGAAGGGGCGGAGGTTCTAGGCGCATCGGTGAGGCGTGGGGTGGCCGGTGGCCGCGGTGGAGCTCGTCGGCGGCGACGACTGCGTTCGGTCACGCTCGGGGAAGGAATAGAGGGCGAGGGAGAGAGAGCAGAGAGTGAGGGAGAGGAGCGAGGGGCCACGGGGCGTCTCCGTGGCGTCCCTAGAAGGTCCGGGGAGGAAGCAGGAGGTGGCCAGGGGCAAGCGCGCGCGCGACAGCGAGCTGCTCCTACTGGCAGGAGGTAGACGACGCGGTGGGGTGGTGGGCTGGGCTCTCTACGGTGCTGGACCACAGCTGGGCCGACTAGGTGGGCTGCACAGTGAGGCCAGGTAAGTTTCTGCTTCTTTCCTTTCTTTCTGTTTCAATTCTGTTTTTCTGTTTTTGTTTAATATTTGCCACTGTTTTCAAATTCACATGAACTAAAACAGTGCCAAACTACTCTGATTGTTTTTATGCACATACTTTGGACTAGGCCAGATGTACATAAAATAACTCAGGTTTATTTGAAATATATTCCATATATTAGGAATATAATTCCAAATTCAAATAAAATATGATTTAAATTCAGTGCCAGAAATTATTCTTTAAAAATGTTCATTATTTTTGGTTTGGGTCTAAGCCCTTGCCAAAAATACCAGACATTAATGAAGAGCATTTTTGGTTCATTGAATGCATTTTTTTAAGCTGGACCTATTTGGATTTTTAAAGTGCTAGGGTTTGATCACCCCCATTTCAGGTTTCCAATAAATTTAGACATGATGCATGGATGATAATGCAACTACTTGCAAACAAATTCTAGGTCTGTGACAAGAAGATATTTATGCACATCCTTGTTTTCAGTGTTCACTGATGATTACCTCTCAAACTACCTCTGTGGTTAGGAAGCCAGTAAAGTTTTCATACAACACCCACGGTTCAATATTGAAGTGTTCCTGAAGAGGTTGAAGGATGGACGATCAATCATCCATAGGCACTAGCCTAAAGTTGCAAAGACCTTCAACATGAATGAAGGGGCTCAATATTCGCCTTCCGCTTCAGCAGTTTTCCAGATGAGATGCATCTCTCTATGTACTGTCTATGATGCTAATTTAGAAAGGTTCTAGATGTTGCATGCAAAACTTGCTACTGGTGTGGTTGTGTAATGGGGTAGCTGAGTGATGAGCTATATCATGTTGTACTCCGATGTATTTCAACTATGAAATCCTGCTTCCTTAATATGGAAATAGAATATATTATGTGCTTAATATGAATGTCAATTAGATCAGTAAATGGATTATTAATAATAAGGCAATTAGCCCGCTAATTGGACAATTAGCTTGCGAATTGGGTTTTCCTATTATAAATGGTTAATGATAAAACACCACCTCAGGCAATGCACACAGTTTCTAGGAATAAACCGTGTTGGATCAATGAACAATCACACACGATATTCTCTTGAAAATTGTTTGCGTTACATCACCTTGCGCAAGCGTTTTCCTTGGAGTGACTGTGTGGGATGTATATACGAACAGAAATGTTTAGCCATGACTGACTGTGTGGGATGTACTTACAACCGGAAATGATTTCGCCAGTATAATTGTATTTTTTAGCACGAATGTACGTATTTCTGTATTTGAGTGCTCGTCGGTCGCACACGACCTCATTTTGCCGAGCGTGTGTGCGAGGAGCGCATATCCCCGACGGTTTCTTGGTCGTGTGGGAAGGACCCCCCTATCACCCACACTCACTTGGCGACGGTTCCGAATGCTGTCGCGGAAAGGGGTTAAAACCTGTTTGTTTAGCACTGCGCGCACCAGTGAAGAACCACTACTACTTGCATGAAGTTTTTGACCGCACTTGGGCTGTATTGTCTCACCTCTACGGTGATGAAGATCTCAAGCAGATGGGCTTCAAGCAGGACTTTGACTGGTCTCAGCCGCCTTTGAAGAAATTCAAGAAGGTCTAAGTTCCTCACTTGGTGGCCAGCTCATATTCTTCATCGCGCGAGATTGATGAACATGAAGATTTGAATGACACTGCGGCAGGCCCTACATCAACGGACGACCACAACAACGTTGGCCTCCTCCATCAACTTCATGATGATATTCTTCAGGGGCGTTAGTCCTCATTTTTGTCCCTTTTGGTCATTCGATGACAAAGGGGGAGAAATTTGAGTTAGTCTTCAAGCGGGTCTCTATATATGGGCTTTTTTGCTAAGTTACAACTCTCGTTCTTCTGAAGTATTTGTTGGATTGAGTTGTAAACTTAAGTCTGATGGTGGTCTGATACTTTTGCACTGTTTTTCTGCATGCTATTTCATCATATATGTTAATGCACGCATGTTGAATTTCATCAGACACCATATTTTATCATGCATTTCAAAATCTTCATATCATATGTTAAATGCATGTATGAATTACAAGATACAAGGGGAGATCTCCATGATCCCACTCTACAATGTGCATTTGTTATTCAAGGCAAATTCCTCACATATGCACATCTTCAGGGGGAGGTCTTCTATATCTTGCAATCAAATTCCTCAATAACAGTATTTACACTTCATGTGTTTATCCCCGTTGAAAACTTAACCTATATTTTCATCAATCACCAAAAAGGGGGAGACTGTAAGTGCCTCTAGTGCCCCTTAGTGATTTTGGTGTATTGAAGACTTATAGGTTAAGGGACTAATGCGATTGTGAGTGTACACAGGTCTATAAGTCTATGAGGAGTTTCATATTTACAGTAAAAGTCGACCCCTAAAAATGAATGTCTTCAACTGAAGACTCTAGCTTTCTGAAGACTTTGAAAGTGAAGAATTCGGGGTGATCCTGAAGACTTGATATTCATGCGAGGAATATGAAGCGTGAAGACTTTTGTTTTCATAGTTTCATTTTCTCTTTCTTGAGTCATAGGAAACATCGTACTGTTAAAGGGCGTCGAGGTAAAACTAAGGAAAAATTTCCAAGTGATGCTCATCTCAAAATCCTACACCTACCAATCCTTTTGAGTGAAGCCATTGGAAATCTCATACAGTTTAGTCATTTTCTTCAGTAACAGAGACGAACATCTTCTGGTCTCTGAGGAATTTGTTATGACTGAGGAGTTAGGAATTCGCCAGTGCGGATTGCCTACAAGTGAGGAACATGATAGCCCTGAGGAATTTGATAGTCAAATTTCCGACCGTTGCTGTGCTATGGGCCAGCTGTCCCGAAATATCTACCCACCTAACAGTCATATCATTGAAGGGCATTTATGTCTTATCATGTCGGGTTGCTCCCTAGGCTATAAATAGCTGCCCCCTACAACCACTAGCTGGTTGGCTGCTTCGCAAGAAACTGACACTTGTCATTGAGCGAATCCCATCCTCCGAGGACTTTGAGCGAAAATCATCAAGTGAGGAAAAACCCAAACACCTACAAACCCAAAGTGATTGAGCATAACTGAAGAGATTGTTCCTGTGTGGAACCGACGCTTGTTTCCTTTAAGGACTGTGCATCCTCCAGATGGTTAGGCATCATGGTCTAGAGCATCCAAGAGGAAATTGTGGGTCGCCGAGTGACCGAGTCTGTGAAGGTTTGGAACTCACCTGAAGACTTACCACAAGTGATTGGGTGAGGTCTGTGTGACCTTAGCTCAAGGAGAATACATTGAGGACTGTGTGTCCGGGACTGTGTGTCATCAGGTTTAAATACCTAGCCGCTCCAACCAGACGTACGACTGTCACAACAGTTGGAACTACTCTACCAAATCACTGTCTTCACCAAGCTACTGGTTATATTTCCTCAACCCTTTTATTTCCTCATTTCTGTGTAGAAGTACTTGATCGTTACTGTTTGAAGACTTTAACCGAAGACTTTCTCAATTTCCTCAATCCTAATTTTTCAGTCACTTTGTCTTTAGCCTGCTTATCATGTGTTTACGCTACTTGTACTTTGTGCTTGTTTTCATTTCATCATGATGACTGTGCTACTACTCTATTATGCTTGCATCTGAGTATTTATTCCGCTGCTAAGTAGTTCGTTGCTTAGGAATTTCCTCACCCTGAAATTCCTCAGTGACGAATTTGTAAAAATTGCCTATTCACCCCCCTCTAGTCAATATAACGCACTTTCATGTGGCATAGTTGCATGAAGAGGAAAATTAGGTAGTGGTGAGGTGGCATGGTTGCATGAATGGATTAGTGCACAATCTATAACTTATCACTACATTCATGACTTGATGATGTGGCATAGTTGTGTGGAGAGGAAAAATAGGTAGTGGGTTGCAACTATTTAAGAATAGAGAATTACGAACGGAGTTGAAGCGGCGTTTGATATGCTTGGTCTTCTTGTGAAACCTTGGTTCCTTGGCAATGGCAATGGCACCGGTGTTGTCACATAAGATAGTCATTGGATCCAATGCACTAGGTACCACTCCTAGATCGGATATGAACTCCTTCATCCAGACTCCATGTGCCGCTTTCAAAGCAACTATGTATTCCAACTCACATATAGATGCCGCAACCATGCTTGGCTTGGAGCTACTCCAACTGGCTGCTCCACAATTCAAAATAAATACGTACCTGTTTTGAGACTTTGAGTCATCCGGATCAGTGTCAAAGCTTTCATTGATAACCCTTTACGATGAGCTCTTCGTCACCTCTATAAACGAGAATCATTTCCTTAGTCCTCTTTGGGTACTTAAGGATATTTTTGACCGCTGTCCAGTGATTCACTCCTGTATCACTCTAGTACCTACCTAGCAGACTTATGGCAAGGCACACATCAGGTCTGGTACACAACATGGCATACATTACTGAGCCTGTGGTTGAGGCATCGGGGACGACTTTCATCCTTTCTCTTTATTATACCATGGTCGGGCTTTGAGTCTTACTCAACTTCACATCGTGCAACACAGGCAAGAACCCCTTCTTTGACTGGTTCATTTTGAACTTCTTCAAAATCTTGTCAAGGTATGTGCTCTGTGAAAGTCCTATCAGGCGTCTTGATCTATCTCTATAAATCTTGATGCCCAATATGTAAGCAGTCTTACCTAGGTCTTTCGTTGAAAAACTCTTGTTCAAATAACCCTTTATGCTTTCCAAAATTCTATATAATTTCCAATCAATAATATGTCATCTACATGCAGTATTAGAAATGCTAAAGAGCTCCCACTCACTTTCTTGTAAATACAAGCTTATCCATAAGCTTTGATAAAACCAAAAACTTTGATCACCTCATCAAAGCGAATATTCCAACTCCAAGATGCTTGCGCCAGTCCATAAATGGATCGCCGGAGCTTGCATACCTTATTACCATCCTTAGGATCGACAAAACCTTCTAGATACATAATATACAGCTCTTCCTTAAGGAAACCAGTAAGGAATGTTGTTTTGATGCCCATCTACCATATTTCATAATCAAAAAATGCAGCAATCTCTAACATAATCCTGATAGACTTTAGCATCGCTACGGATGAGAAAGTCTCATCATAGAAAGCCCCTTGAACTTGTCAAAAACCCTTTGCGACAAGTCGAGCTTTATAGACGGTGACATTACCATCATCGTCCGTCTTCTTCTTAAAGATCCATTTGTTCTCCATGGCCTTTTTATCAAGTAAGTCTATCAAAGTCCATACCTGGTTTTCATACATGGATCATATCTCGGATTTCATGGCCTCAAGACATTTGTAGGAATCCGGGCTCGCCATTACTTCTTCATAATTCGTAGGCTCACCGTTGTCCAACAACATGACTTCCAGGACAGGATCAACACACCATTCAGGGGCGATACATGTCCTGGTCGACCTACGAAGCTTAGTAGTAGCTTGATTCGGAGTTTCATAATCATCATCATTAGCTTCTTCTCTGGCTGGTGTAGGCATCACGACAACTTCTATTTCCCGTGATGCGCTACTCTCCAATTTGAGAGAATGTACGATTACCTCATCAAGCTCTATCTTCCTCCCACACACTTCTTTTGAGTGAAACTCCTTCTCTAGAAAGGATCCATTCTTGGCAACAAAGATCTTGCCATCGGATCTGTGATACAAGGTATACCCAATGTTCACTTTAGGGTATCCTATGAAGATGCACTTCTCCGCTTTGGGTTCAAGCTTATCAGGTTGAAGCCTCTTGACATAAGTGTTGCATCCCCAAACTTTACGAAACGACAACTTAGGTTTCTTGCCAAATCATAATTCATACAGTGTCATCTCAACAGATTTAGATGGTGCCCTGTTTAAAGTGAATGCGACTATCTCTAATGCATAACCCAAAAACGATAGTGGCAAATCGGTAAGAGACATCATAGAATGCACCATATCAATAGAGTACGATTACGACGTTCCAACACACCCTTACACCATGGTGTTCTAGGTGGCGTGAGTTGTGAAAATTACACATTGTCTTAAATGCATACCAAACTCATAACTCAGATATTCACCTCCATGATCAGATTGAAGAAAATTTATTTTCTTGTTACGATGATTCTCTACTTCACTCTTCCCTGAAAAGAAGGGAATCTTTACAATACGATTTGCTTATTGCATGTTAGTTAGGACCAAACTTTCAAGGGAGAACTTGTGGAATAGAGTATCGAGGTCGTCTTCCAATAGAGTTGAAGATAAAGAATGGACCCTCTAGAAAACTGGTGTCCCAGCAAACTTAGGGTGTTTTTACGGAGATTAGCAAGATCGTCTCTTGCCACTTTTGATCTTTTGGAGCACCGTCGTACTATGGATTCTCCAAAATACTCGTATGTGGATCCCTTGATTCTTAGAGACATTCTCTCCTTGAGTGTTTAATGGCTAGGTGTGTGTGTGTGTGTGTGTAAACTCTTGAAAGAGGAAGTAGTATTTATACACATAATGGAGGCAAGACAACCACACACCAAACATTTGTTGTTTATGATGATGGAGACATTGTCACTTGATGATTTATTCACATGGTAGTCATATTATGGGAAATTTAACACTCTTGGCGCAAAGCAACTCATGAAAGAGAGTTCAAGACGCCTCTTTCAAGACACCTTTTTGTTGAAAACTTCATCTAGGACATTTAGAGCGGCCAACAGAACAAGTCACCATCAATTCAGCCTAGAGCTCTGAATCAATCACATGTTGTTTGGAAAGCGCCTCCAGAGGCTTTTTGCAAAGTTAACTGTTGATGGTGCGGTGTCTAGGAATGGTGGCAAGGGAGCTGTGGGAGTCATGTGCCGCAACGATCAAGGCAAGTTCATGGGCTTGTCATCGATACCATTCAAGAACATCACAAATCCTACGGTTATGGATGTCCTGGCATGTCAAGAAGTTTTGGCATTGGCTGATGATTTGATGTTGCACGAGCTATTCATTGCATTAGACAGTTTGGAAGTAATCAAAGACATCTAAGTTAAGGTAGAAGGCCCCTCAATTGCTATTGTTCGAGAGATTACCCAACATGTTGATGATCTTGAGGTGTGCCAATACACACATAAAGTAGAAGTCACAACTTTAAAGCTGATAGATTAGCAAAATTCTCATGGTCATTATGTTTTACCCGCCATGTCTGGTGGGGGAACACCATGTGATCAGCTAACCTAAATCCTTGAATAAAGTTGCATGATCCAAAAAAAAATCAGAGGCCACAAATTGGAAGGAGCTTGGGGCATGGCCAAAGCATAGCCCCAAACCTACTACCCCATAAGCCAACTAGGTTCAGATGACACTGTGCTAGTAGAACCGCTGTCTGCATGCGCCAGGTGAAGCTTATAGCGAAAGGCCTGTTCTTTCGTAGAAAAAGAAAAAGAAAGTAAGGAGGGAGAGGAAAAACATGGGGAGAAAAAGAAAAAGAGTGAACACGTGGAGACAAAGGATGACCGATGTGAGGTAGCACCACCATAGCCATCATTAGAGCGAGCATAGCCTCAATCTTTCCATGTCTACGTGTTCTTTTTTCGCCTCCATAATTCATGCCTTTAGTTCTAGATTTGACATTACTGCTCGCATTTCTTGTATTTATTTTAGGCTTTCGGCGATGTGTGTTTAGTGGGATGGAACGTTCCCGTAGACTATAAAGGCGTCTATGGCGACTTCGTCGATCTCAGAATAATGTGTCGGCTCAATCTCTCGGAGATGCTCGTAGGGACAGAATATGCATGTGTGTTCATAGGAGTAAGTGTATGTGTGTATGTACGAGCGTTTTTACTATGTTCAAAAAATATAAGAGGAGGGCACAAGTTTGGAAGAAGAAGCAACAAGAAATGACAAAAAGGATAATAATCTGAATGCTGATGATTTTCTATACATATATTCACAACCAGCAGCGCGTGTGGTATAGCAATACAATCATCATTTCCGCAGAAATGAAGGCAACGAACAAGTCACGAAAGAACTTGTCGGCATAAGTGTCATGTCATGTCAGTCTCAGCCTTCAACCCAACTAGCTAACTACGTATAACAAATTAACGAACTTCCCGTATGTGCGTGCGCGTGCCGTACGTGCTAGCGCCACACCCACACACGCGCGTAACACGTGTGTATATACGCTGGCTATGCACACATCGATCCTAACGAGCCGGGTACGCCAGGCCTAGACGGCGCGGCGGCACAGCGGGCACGACGCATGCCGGCACAGCCACCCGTCTATGCACGACATGTGGAACGTGTGGCGGCACTCCGGCAGGCTCCGTGCCGCCTCGCCGGCCTCGAACTCCTGGAGGCACACGGAGCAGCCGCCGTCCTGCACGGCGGCCTGCTGCTCGGTGATGGTCGTCGCGGGGAGCTCGGCGATGGCGTCTGCGGCCATGCCTTTGAAGGAGGCGGAGCCCATGTCAAACATCTCGGAGAGCGTCGGCGGGCCGTCGCTGAACCCGTCGCCCGCGGCGTTCATCTGGCTGTCGACGGCGTTCTGCACTGCGGGGTCCACCTTCTCGCGCACCAGACGGCCCGTCAGGAGGCTCCAGATCACGTCAAGCTGAAATGAATTAACAACGAATTGATGATTACTACTGGTACTAAACAATTAGGTGAATACAATGATGATAATTAGAACCGCTGAATCGATGCCGCACTAGTCAGTTGCGCAGGTTTGGTATGTGTAGTCAGGCACGTACCACGTATAGGACGCTCCAGATGCCGCACTCGTCGGAGCGCCACATGGCCATGGACCTGTCGACAACCTCCATGGCCACCACGGCGCCGGAGATGGCGCCGATGCCCGCGCCGCGGACGAGGCCGCTCTCCGTCGCCAGCCCGATCGTGCCGCCCGTGATGGCTCCCAGAATCGTGCCCACTGCAACAACACCAAGTCGATCAGGAACAGTCGCACGATGGAGATGCCGAACACCCCGCCATGTCTGGTGAAATGAAAACAAGAAGAAACATGCATGTATGCCACCGACCTGTGGCGAAGATGAAGGTGATGACGCCGCGGACGATCGAGCCAGCGACCCGAGCCGGCAGGCTGGACATGCTCCCCTCGGCGGCGTCCTCCTGGCCCGAGAATAATGCTGCTGTGTCGGCGCGAGCTACCGCTGCCTCCATGGTTGCCGGATCACCCGCTGCGCGCTACTGATCAATCGGGTGGCGGACAACAAATGAAATCAGATGAGGAGAGTATTGGTTCTGGTCGATGATCAGAGTTCTACAGCTGAATGAACGAATGAGGAAGGCTTATGTTGGTGGGATCGAAGATTTTGTAGATGATGCAGGAGTGGGCAGATCTTATATAGTTTTACTAGAACTCATCTAGATGAGACATAATTTGGTTCCATTCATCTTTTATAGCCATTAGATGTGATGCTATAAGATGCGTGTGTGCTAATGTGGGTTGTATCTGTTTTTATTTTCTAGATGAATGAGACCAAATTATATCTCATCTAGATGAGTTGTAGGTACTCCCGATCTTATATAGTACTACTACTAGCACTACTCGTACGCACGCAGCGCGTTGATTAATTGGCCGAAGACTCGTGGCTAGCCCCAAAATGGATTAGCTAGCTAACTGGGGGAGGACGTGTTGGGTGCACCTGGCTTGCCAGCTCACCGTCTGCAGCCACGGATTTTCCGTTTTCCGGACAGCCTGGACCAGTCATATGCGTCAGACATCCCACATGGCGCGCGAAGTAGCTTGGCGTAGCAGCCTAGGTGGCGGAACGAGTCCACCGGAGAGAAAAGAGAGAGGCGGGAAACAAGGAAATCATACATAAATGCTAACGGACCGAGCCCATCCGGCACGCGGGTGATGGCAACGCGCCAGTTGCCGATGCCTTCACCCGCTCCATCTCTTAACGGCTAAGCTTCCCTCTTCGGGCACTACTCAACGCAACAGCTGCCTCCAAGCGAATTCCCAGACTTCTCCTCACTCCATGACCGCGTGACGGGTGCCGCCGTACGTGTTATGATGCCTACCCGTCAGCTAAGATTTTTCCATAGAGGCGACAAAAGGACCAAGAGAGGGACGGAGAAATGTGGGTTTGTTTTTTCTTCTCCACGGATGCGCGGAGCCCACTTTCGGAATAGAAAATGTGTTTTCTCAGGGCATTTCCAATGGAGTACGTACATGATATCTTAAGCTATATCATATAAAATAAATATGTATTTAGATTTCTTTTTTTACAATGGGTTATATCTTCGACTCCGGTCAAGTGTTCAGTGTTCATAGTCGTCGCTGGATGGTTGACGGACCATATGTACTTTTTTACATCGGGTGTTCGTTGTACCACCCTGACAATGATGAATAAATTTTAAGTTTTTCCTGCAAACAAAAAATATATTTTGTGAGAGAAAGTTGTCTTATTTCCCATGCTAAGATCTATATCTAGATTAAGGTACAATAAAACTATCTTTCCTCGTTAAATAAGCCGTCACGTCATATTTTTGTGTAGGTGGCAAGCTTTAGATATAGTACTAAATGATACCACGTACGTTGTTGCGGTTTGTAATGTATTTTAATGAGATTTTGATTGTTTGATACATGAATATTTGGATCAACAATATGGTAACTAAAATTGAAAATACATATGCTTTATTGCGTCTGATTATTATATAGTTGTAAAATATATATTAAATATAAATGGGATAATATAATGAAAAAATCTTATGCATGTTTAGGTGTGTTTGATTATTGTATAGTTGTAAAATATTGATTAGATATAAATAGCATAATAGAATGCAAATTCAAATGCACGTTTGCATGTTGAGGTGTGTCTTTTTCTATATATGATTGTATTTTCAAGTGGATCTTTTTTCATGCATGTTGCTTAGTGAGGTGACATACTTGCATGTTGAGAGAAATATGTTAGTGGGAGTAAACTATTTAGATATAGAAAATACCGTGAAACATGACTAGGCAATCTATAAAGCCTTCATAGTCGGCTTACAGACGATATTTTTATTGTTGCAAATATACCCCTACAATCCACATATACTTTTCCACAAAATGTCGAGTTTATACAAAGACGCCTCATAAATTGCATATCGTTATGCAGAGTACATTTGGAGCATGCATGGGCGCATGAATGCAGTTTGTGGGTCGTACATCCGCGCCGCGATTCAAAACTTGGTTTCATACATACCCCACATTTTCATGTTGGCTTTAAGTTTTCTGTAGCCGAACTTACAAAGGTGATTGTAGTTGATTTATTCATAAGTTGTTAAGTTTCGTTGTATAAAACTAAAGATGAACGGGGAGTTGGTGCGGAATGTACAAAACTAACTTTTCGAATCGGGGCACACGTATGCCGCCCATGAAGTGTGTGCGTGCACCCTACGTGCCCCCGTGAATTTATGTGTTTTTAATCAGATTAAATGCTCTAAAAGATTTACGGGTTATCTTCAAGGCTAGTGGATGCGTATGTGGTCATTACTTCACAGTGTGGACGTTTAGAAGCATATGCAATTTGGATCCAACCGTTTGGCGACAATAGCACGTAAATTATTAAGCCGGGTTGGTTGACGTATAAATAATAGGTTATGTGTCAAGTCATGTAATCTGGTTATCATTTTTTTTGGAAAAGAATGATGACCCCTGGCCTCTGCATTTGGAAGATGTACGCGGCCATTTTATTAATTATTCTTGAGGACCTTATAAAGTAGAACAACAATATGCCTGAATCCGCTATCTTGGCAACATCTGCCACTACTTCTATCCAAATGATGAAGAAATACAAGCTAGGTCACATGCGAAGACCTTTCATCTAAGCCTAACATCTAAAGCCGGAGACCCCGACCGAGCCATCTGCCAGGTCCCGGGCTTAAACCGGTCCGACGCACTCACATGTGTTGTTGTCGTTGTCTTTCGTTGGTCCATCTTTAGAGCAGATTAAGGTGACAACCTTGGCAGGTCCTCCGCCATAGATGCCACCACGACCCCAAACGACGACCTCCACCTACGCGGGCCTTGACCAGTCCTCCGTCATTGACGCCACCATGACGCCAGCCGACGACCTCCACCTACGCGATTCCATCTCCAAGCAACGGACGTAAATCCATGCTAGGATAGGACCGTACCACCGCCATCGCCCACCACCCACAAGCGCCACCCAACCCTAAGGTTTCCAAAGCGGCGCCTTCAAGAAGGGAACGGCGCCGTGAGCACCGCCGCTGCCCAATAAAGTTAGGGCTTTCGCCCGGAAGACCTATGGAAGGTGAAGTGAGGAGATCAGTCCATACGGACGTCTCGAAGGAAGGGAACGGCGTCGTCGGCGCGGCGGTCATGAATTTATTTTTTACTATGTTGAGACTGGCACGTACGTTTGCTTATTCTAGTAAAATTGGTTGTGTCATCACAATGATGCAAATGCCATGTCATCAGAAATCCAATTCGCCTCCCAGAAGCACATGGTCCAAAAAAATAGATATGCCGAAGGTCACATAAAATGCTACCTGCAAATTTGAAAGTGCAAAGCTTTAGCATTTTGTCCCATGCAAAACAAAGTCGAATAACAAATGTTACACGTAATTTTGCTTTTCCACTGACGAAGCATTGTATCCTGTTAGGCGTGAAGATTTTGTTTTTCCACCAGCAAAATTATTTTAGTTATTTTCTGAAAAGGATTGCTATTTGTTTTGAACTTACTGTTCATTTGAGAGGAAATGCTACCCAGAGCTAAAACGTTTGTCCCCAGAATCTCCCCTTTTCAAAAGAAAATGGTATCCATAAGGGTGCCATAAAAGAATACTGCAGACAACAATTACCTTATTTGCATGATATAGATATCATATACTCTACATGGTGTAAGTTGTAATTGGCAAAATATTGCATGTTTCAATTTTGTTGGGTCGCTCCCCAGGTCGCTCCCGCGGGCGGCCCGGGAGCGAACCCTAGCCGCCGCCAGCGCAGGCCCCTCCTCCCCTCGCCGCCGCCGGCGGACGTCGTCGGGCGAAGCCCGCGCGGCTTGGCGGCGGCGGGGCCCTTCCCTCCTCCAGTTCGAGTAGGGGCGGCGCGGGCCGCTCGTTCGGGCGGGGACTCGGCGCGACGCTCGCGTGGGTGCGCGCACCGGCGAGGGTTGCCGTGTTCGGGACGGCGTGGCGAGGGCGCGCAAGGCGCGGCGCGGGCGCGTTCGGTTTCCAGTGGCGTAGATCGGACGCTGGGTTGGGAATCGCGGTGGGGGAGGCTCGGCTCCCTGTGGCGCGGTGCAGGCGGCGTGTGACGGATCTGAGGTTGCGCCTCTGGCGGGTGGAGGCCGCGAGAACCCGACGAGTTTGGGCGGGGTTGAGGTCCCCCCTCCTGCCTCCTGGATCTCCGTCACCATGGTTCTGGCTGCGTCGGCTGCGGGCGGCGGATGGGACGCCGGGGCGGTGGCCTTGGTCCGGGCTCCGGCATGGTCGGCGGCGCCCGATCCAGATCTGAAGGCCTCTGTCTACTTCAACCAGGGCTGCCTCCGATGGTCCTGCTTTGGGCGGCCTTTGTCACCGGAGTTGTACCTGTTTGGCGGCTGGAGGTGGGAGGTGGCTCCGGAGAAATCCGAGGCCAACAGTGCTGGCCACGACGGCGGCGACGCCCGAGGGCGCCGTAACCTTCTTGAAGGCGCCGTCCAGGTTGCCTCCTTCCCCTCTTCCTTCCACCCAGCTCGTATGCCGGGCGAAATCCCAAATCCTTGCCGGATCGAGCGACAGCGGCGCTCCGAGCGTCTTCACCCTCTTCGGGGTGTCGTTCGTGGTGAGCTTGGGGTGGATGTGATGCTTTGGTTGCTTGGCGGCGGTTGGTGGCGTGGTCGGAGTTCGTCTGGTGGCAGTGCGTTGGCGCTCTGCCGCCTATGTGCTCAGCCTCGGAGTCCTTCTTCCACGGTGCTTGGTCTTCAGTAGCCCTACCGGACTCGGCGGAGCGGTGCTTCATCCTACTTATTGATGGTGGCGTATCTCGGCGGCGTGGCGCAGTGGAGATTCGGCGTTCGATGTGTGACGATGGACTCGCGCAGGAGGACGAAGCTGTCTGGTGTCATGGTGACGTCAATGGCTGAGTGGCCAGACAAGGTAGTAGCCTCAATATTTGCTCTAAAGACGGACCTGTGGAAGATGGCGGCGACGACACACGAGTGCGTCGGACCTGTTTGTACCCCAGACCCGGTATGTGGCTCGGCTGGGGCTTCCGACTTTTGATATTAGGCTTAGGTGAGTGGTCTGGGTAGTGGCCCAGCTAGCACCCCTTCATCATTTTGATGTTAGGCTTAGGTGAGTGGTCTGGGTAGTGGCCCAGCTAGCACCCCTTCATCATTTTGATGTTAGGCTTAGGTGAGTGGTCTGGGTAGTGGCCCAGCTAGCACCCCTTCATCATTTTGATGTTAGGCTTAGATGAGTGGTCTGGGTAGTGGCCCAGCTAGCATGCCTTCATTATTTGGATAGGAGTAGCGGCATATGTTGCCAAGATGGCGGATTCAGACATATTGTTGTAATATTTTGTAAGGTCCTCGGAAATAATAAATAAAGTGGACACATGCATCTCCCAGATGTAGAGGCGGGGGGTCATCCTCCTTTTTTTTAAAAAAAAATATACTCTACATCATACTTTTTTTCTGCGAATAATCATATAGTACATGATACAAATGAGATTGGACTTTCTATCATTTAGTATGCATCTAGAAATAACTAAAATAATTTTGTAGTATGCACCTATAAATACTCCTCAATCCCATAATATAAAAGCATTTTGACAGTACACTCTAGCGTCAAACCGTTCTTATATTATGGACGAAGGAAGTACTCCCTCCGTTTCAAATTACTTGTCATGCTTTTAGTTCAAATTTGAACTAAAATCATGACAAATAATTTGGAACGGAGGGAGTACCTTTCTAGTTTTATCGAGGCTTTTCATGTTATATATTGCGTTTACAAATTTTGTCGAGTTTCTTTTTGTTTCGAAGCGCATCGAATGCTTCGTACCTTCCCTGAAAAAAAAAAGAATGCTTCGTACCATATGAAGGAAGAAGAGGGAACTGCGACTAAACATCGCCGGTCAGTTTACGTGGGCTGCAGTGCGGCCAGCGAACTTTGATATTTGGTTCCATTCAAAACGCATTGATTACTAGGGAAGAAATTTCTACAGCGAAGGGGAGAGCTCTCTGTACAGAAGCCAGCCAACAGCTGACCTTGTGTGAGCAGCCGCGTGCAGAGAAACGTTCAAAAGAGGAAGCGAGCACACGTATCGGCCCCGTTGGACGCAGACAAAGTCGAACCTGATGACCTCAGGATTCAGATGGTTCTACGATGGCTGAACTGAAAGCTACATCGGGAGAAAACCTGGATGGACGGTCCTCAGGGCGTTTGCATTCGCAACCTCGCTGATGGCCCTTACACCATCCAGCGGCTCCAGCCAGTGAGATCCCCGTGCTAACTCTCCCGGAACGAATTGACTTCGATGCAAATAGTGACATGGGCCGACTAGGAGCAGAAGCTCGACCACACGCGTTCAGCCACACGTGGCCGAAAAGAAAGGAGTAGTCGGTCGGCACGCCATGAGTTTTTTTTTCCGAAACGGAGGCAAAAGATTTGTCTCATCCATTAACTAAGAAGAAAGAATAGAGTTTGTTACAATCAACCCACGACAAATCCACATGACGATTACTCGTGTTCAAGTAGTGCCCCTAGTTTTTTTGCTCCCGTTATGCTTCAAAGCTTTGCTTCTTCTATAATGATGTTGAGAAGGATCGGCGGCGGAGCGCTCTTGTGGCGGAAGACACGGGAGTTTCGCTCATTCCATATTGTCCAAGAGATGAGCATGATAAGGGAGGCCATGGCTTTCCGGTTTGGAACGGATAGCCCGGTCTGATGATCCCACCATGACTCAACGGAGTCCTCCAAGTGCCATAAAGAGGTGTCCAGGTAGTGTACACCAAGTTTCTTTATGACCAACTTTCATAGTCTAATGGTAAAGCGACACTTGTAGAATAGATGCCCGCCCGTTTCTTGCTCTCTTTTGCATAGCATGCAAAGGCCACAATTTGGCCAACCTCGTTTGGCCAATCGATCAGCGGTCCAGATGCGGTTTTGGATGGCTAACCACGCAAAGAGTTTGATTTTAGGACGGGCCCAAACTTTCCAGACCATCTGGTCCATGGGGGAGTTACTCATTCCCAAGAATTGCGCTTTGTAGGCCGAAGCAACGGTGTAGTGCCCATCCGCATAGTGTTTCCAAACAATGTCATCCTCAGTGTTGTCAATGAGATTGAATTCGTGGATGAGCATCCAGAGCGTGAAGAACTCCATGATGTGAGCGACGGATATCACGGTGGCTGTGTTAATTTTTAAAATCCATGCATTCTCTTTGAGTGCCTCCCGCACCTTCCAATTTTTTCTTGAAGAAGCCTCGAAAATGAGGGGTGCAATCTCTTTTGGCTTCCGGCCAAACAACCACGGAGAGTCCCAGAAAGGTGTTTTTGTGCCATTTCCAACGATGATGGTGGTGGAGGCATAGAAGAACTTAAAGTCATCCTCGTCACATGGGTTCCCCATGCCAACCCACAACTTACTCGGCTCCTTCCACTCGAACCATGGCCATCGTAACCTCAATGCCCTAGCAAATTTGTCAGTGGTTAGTACCCCTAGGCCTCCATAATTGAGAGGCCGACAAACCGTCTCCCAATTGACTTTACATTTGGCACCGGTAGTTTTGTCCGAGCCGGCCCAAAGAAAGGCCAGTTCGAGCTTGTTGACACTGTGGAGGGTGCTTTGTGGGATGACAAGCGGTGTGATAAAGTAAACTGCCTGGGAGGTGATGGCATACTTGACCAGCGTCGTGTGTCCAATGGTGGTGATGTTTTGACCCTCCCACGTGACCAATTTCCCGGCCACCTTTTCCTCCAAGAATTGTAGGTCCACCTTTTTTAGCTGCCAAACCGATAGCGGCAGGCCTAAATATCTCAAGGGAAAAGAATCCCTCATTGCCGGAAGTCCATGCAGAATGTGGCCTAGAGTTAGCTGGTTGCATCGAATGGGCACGACTGAGCTTTTTTGAAAGTTGGTACAAAGTCCTGTGACCTCACCAAACCCCTTTAGGATGGCAGCAAGATTATCCACGTCCCTCTTTATGGGCGCCAGGAAGACGGCAACGTCGTCCGTGTAGAGAGAGGTTCTGACCCGAGCTCCCCTTCCGCGAATCTTGTGAAGTAGCCCTTTCCGAGTAGCAAGCTCTAGAATTTGGTGTAGGGGGTCAATAGCAATGACGAACAACAGGGGCGATAGGGGGTCACCTTGTCAAAACCCTTGGCCATGCAAAATGGGAGGACCCGCCATCCCATTCAGAAGGATCCGCGAGGAGCACGTGCGGAGGAGCGCATTGATCCAATTCCAAACCTTGGTGGGGAAGCCTTTTCTTTGGAGAAGGTCTAGTATAAACTCCCACCTCACCGAATCAAAGGCCTTGCGGATGTCAAGCTTGAAAAGGAGCGTCGGGGTCCTACTCTTGTGCAGGCGCCATGCAAAGTTTCTGACGTACATAAAGTTGTCATGAATGCTTCTCCTTTTGATGAAAGCACTTTGCACATTGGAAACCAGGCCATCCATGTGAGGGGCAAGCCTGATGGACAGAACTTTGGCGAAGATCTTGGCAATAGCATGGATGAGACTGATGGGTCTGTAGTCAGATATGCCCTCTGCACTCTCCTTCTTGGGCAGGAGTACCACATTCGCCGAGTTGAGCCAATGGAAGTTCTCCGAATGCAAGGACTCGAAAAGGTGAATGACTCTCATGATATCATTTTTAATGATGCCCCAACATTTCTTGTAGAAGGTGCCCGTGTAGCCATCCGGCCCCGGTGCCTTATCGCCGGGCATGTCGTTGATAGAAGCTCTAACTTCTTCCTCCGATATGGCCTCCTGAAGCTCACGCAAGTCCTTTGGAATGATGTTGAGTTCATCCCAGTTGAAGTCAATGTGACTGTGACTCCCTTTTCCCAAAACATTCAAGAAGTGCTCGTGAATGATGGACTCCTCAGCGTCGTGCTCAGTCACCCAACCAAGCCCATGCCTTATTCGCTGGATGTGATTCTTTCGTCTTCTTGCATTTATGCGCCGGTGAAAAAACTTTGTGTTTGCGTCACCCTCCTTCAGGTTTGAGATCCTCGCACATTGCTTTTTCCGAGCCCTGACAAGGATGGCTAGGCTCACGACCCTCCTTTTGAGGTCAGCCCGGAGGTCACGCTCATTGGCAGATAGCCGTCGATTATCCTGAGCAATGTCAAGATGAAGGATCACCAAATTAGATGCATGAATGTGACACCCCCGATTTGACCGTACACTAATCATACACGCAAACGTGTACGATCAAGATCAGGGACTCACGGGAAGATATCACAACACAACTCTAAAAATAAAATAAGTCATACAAGCATCATATTACAAGCCAGGGGCCTCAAGGGCTCGAATATAAGAGCTCGATTATAGACGAGTCAGCGGAAGCAACAATATCTGAGTACAGACATAAGTTAAACAAGTTTTCCTTAAGAAGGCTAGCACAAACTGGGATACAGATCGAAAGAGACGCAGGCCTCCTGCCTGGGATCCTCCTAAACTACTCCTGGTCGTCGTCAGCGGGCTGCACGTAGTAGTAGGCACCTCCTGAGTAGTAGTAGTCATCGTCGACAGTGGCGTCTGGCTCCTGGGCTCCAATGTCTGGTCGCAACAAACGGGTATAGAAAGGGGGAAAAGAGGGAGCAAAGAAACCGTGAGTACTCATCCAAAGTACTCGCAAGCAAGGAGCTACACTACATATGTATGCATTGGTTTCAAATGGAATAAGGGTATCATATGTGGACTGAACTGCAGAATGCCGGAATAAGAGAAGGATAGCTAATTCTTTCGAAGACTACGCTTCTGGTAACCTCCATCTTGCAGCAGGAGAAGAGAGTAGATGACAAGTTCACCAAGTAGCATCACATATCATAATCCTAACCGATGATCCTCCCCTCGTCGCCCTGTGAGAGAGCGATCACCGGTTGTATCTGGCACTTGGAAGGGTGTGTTTTATTAAGTATCCGGTTCTAGTTGTCATAAGGTCAAGGTACAACTCCAAGTCGTCCTGTTACCGAAGATCACAGCTATTCGAATAGATTAACTTCCCTGCAGGGGTGCACCACATAACCCAACACGCTCGATCCCATTTGGCCGGACACACTTTTCTAGGTCATGCCCGGCCTCGGAAGATCAACACGTCGCAGCCCTACCTAGGCACAACAGAGAGGTCAGCACGCCGGTCTAAATCCTATGGCACAGGGGTCTGGGCCCATCGCCCATTGCACACCTGCACGTTGCGAGGGCGGCCGGAAGCAGACGTAGCCTAGCAGGCGTTCCAGTCCAATCCGGCGCGCGTCGCTCAGTCGCTGACATCACGAAGGCTTCGGCTAATACCACGACGCCGAGTGCCCATAACTGTCCCCGCGTAGATGGCTAGTGTGTATAGGCCAGTGGCCAGACTTAGATCAAATACCAAGATCTCGTTAAACGTGTTATCTTGAAATAACCGCGAACGCCGATCAGGGCCAGGCCCACCTCTCTCCTAGGTGGTCTCAACGTGCCCTGTCGCATCGCCACAAAGATCCACACAGAGGGCTGTTGGGAAAGTATGTCCTTCCAGCCCCCAATTCGTGAATCAATCGCGGGTACTCCTCGAGCCAACCCGACTTTAGTCATCACATGTATCATATATAAAGTATATAGTATATACCCGTGATCACCTCCCGAGAGATCACGGCCCGATAGTATAGCATGGCAGATGGACAAGAGTGTAAGGCTACTGGTGATAAACTAGCATCCTATACTAAGCATTAGGATTGCAGGTAAAGGTAACAACAGTAGTAGCAAGGACAGGCTATGCATCATGATAGGATTAACGGAAAGCAGTAACTTGCTACACTACTCTAATGCAAGAGTAGAGAGAAGAGTAGGCGATATCTGGTGATCAAAGGGGGGGGCTTGCCTGGTTGCTCTAGCAAGAAAGAGGGGTCGTCAACACCGTAGTCGTACTGGGTAGCAGCGGCGTCGGTCTCGGTGTCTAGCGAGAGAAGAGGGGGAAGAAACAATAAATATTAAGCAAACAGATGCATAGTGATGCATGACATGACAAGTATCGGTGCTAGGGGTGCCCTTACGCGGTACGAGGTGGTACCGGTGAAGGGGGGAAACATCCGGGAAAGTATTCCCGATGTTTCGCATTTTCGGACAGATGAACCGGAGGGAGAAAATTGCGTGTTCGCTATGCTAGGGATGTGTGGCGGACGAACAGGCCGCATATTCGGATTCATCTCATCGTTCTGAGCAACTTTCATGTACAAAGTTTTTCCATCCGAGCTAAGGTTTATTTTATATTAATTTTAAAAGATTTAAATCATTTTTAGGATCTATTTAATTAATTAAATCAAACATTATCCAGAATAGTGTTTGCTGACGTCATCATGATGTCAGCAGTTGACTTGGTCAACCTGACAGGTGGGTCCCGTTCGTCATTGACACATTTAGTTAGCAGGTTAATTAAACAGGGTCTATTAATTTAATTAGTGGTTAGGTTAATCTAATCAGGATTAAATAGTTTAATTAATTCTTTAATTAATTAATTAAGATTAATTAATTGTTTAATTAATTAATTTTATTTATTTTTAATCTCTTTTTTAATGTTCCAGGGGCGGGCCCCATGTGCCATAGGCACAAGGGCCATAGTGGATTCAGGCAGCGGTTAACGGGGCGGGCGCTGGTTGCGGGCGCTCGTGCCCGAGGCCACCAGGGGCGGGGAACAACCACGCGCCCAGGAGGGCGAGCGCCGGCGGCCATGGCGCAGCTGGAGCCGCGGGGGGGGGGGGACCGGTGGCCGGAGGGGGCGCAGAGGGGCGAGGTGGGACTGGCGACAGAGGTAGACGAGGGTGAGGTGCAGGTAGCGCGCGGGCCGCAGCAGCAGGGCAGTGCGGTCACGGGCGGCGCGTGGGCGTGCGCAGCTACGGGGAGCCGCGACCAGGGAGGCTGCGTAGGAGGAGGGTGCAGGGGAGCGCCTGGGCGACGGCGGCCATGGGCGTAGGCAAAGGGCGACTGCGGCTTCGGTCGCGGCGACGACGACAGCTATGAAACGGCGGCGAGGGTGCTCGAGCTTGAATCTGAGCTCGGGAATAAACGGGGAAGTGGCGGAGCTCACATTGAGGCTGCAGATGTGCTTAGTGGGCTCGGGGAAGGCTCAGAGGTGCCAGAATCGACGGCGAAGCTCGACGAGGCGGATGAAGAACAAGGCGGTGCGTGGCTCGACGTGGTGGCTTTCGAGAGAGAGATGGCGTCCGCGAGGTGGTGGTGGGACGAGGCGGTGATGCAGCGGCGGCGGTTGGCGTCGGTGCGACAAGCACGACGTCCTGCGGAGCTCGGGGAAGACGGGCACGGTGCCGGAGGGTGAGGAAGCAGGCCGGGAGAGGGCGGCGAGGACGAGGCGTTCGGCGAGGTCCGGCGACGGGGCCGGGGCGGCAGCAGGCGGCGACATTGGGAGAGAGTGCGTTGGCGCCGGGGACGCATCAGGGGCGGGCGTGAGCACCCGGTTCCCGATCTGGATCGGGGAAGGGAGGGAGAGAGACGTGGGAAAGAGTGGGGGGGTCGTGCGGGGTGAGTGGGGGGTGTGCGCTAGGGTTCCTGTGGGTGGGGGCATGTAGGCCAGGCGCGGGGTGGGCCGGCTGGTCAGCTGGGCCGGCCGACTGGGCTGAGGTCCAGTTGACCATAGGGGGCTGTTATTTCTTTTTTTACCTTGCTTTGACTTTTTAATTTACTTTTCCTTATTTTCCTTTTACTGGTTTAATTTTATTTTGGTTTAGTAAAATATGATGATAGCTCCTAGAATAATGTTCGAGAATAACCCACTACCACAAAAGGTTTTAACCCCAAATAAAATAGTGTAGTATTTGAGAAAATACCAAAGGCATTTAAATAATGTTTTTGGCTACCGTTTAAATCATTTTAGTACATTTATACATTATATAATAATGTGGATTCTTCATCATAATCACATATGCATTATCTGGCACAACCCGAACATTTTGGTTTTAACATTTGAAAACTTTTGAGGTTTTCCTTTATTTAAATTTGAATTTGAATCGTTTTTGAACCATCGCGAGATTAACAACAGTAACCAAGGTGACGTGGCATCATTAATGTGTGATTACTGTAGCCTAATTATCCGGGCGTCACAATGAAGTTGGATCTTGGCTTTAGGGAATAGACATTCTACTCCATTCCGCCAACCGGGTGGCCGTCTTTTTTAGCTTGTGAAACAAGACTTGGCACGGCTCCATGTGCCCCATGGGCTCGTCCCAAGCCTTTTGCACAATATCATAGAATCCGGGCATGGATACCAAAAAATTCTCAAATTTGAAGGTTCTGGGCCTCCTAGGCCCCCTAACGTCGGCAAGCAGGAGGGGACAATGGTCGGAGAGTGAAGACGAGAGGGCATGTAACACATGGGTGTTGAAGGTGGTGTCCCACTCAGCATTGCAGAAAAAAGTGTCGAGCTTGCACAAGGTTGGGTTCACCCTCTCGTTACTCCAAGTGAACCTCCGGTTTTGAAGGTGAATTTCCTTTAGGACGCAACTTTGTAGGGCATTACGAAAGTGGATGATCCGACTCCTGTTGAATTTCCTCTTGTTTTTATCTCTGGCCTGATATATTTGGTTGAAGTCCCCGGAGGCCAACCAAGCAACACCGGGAGGTGGGATTTGGCTAACAAGCTCGGCAAAGAAAGCGTCTTTGCTAGCGGCATCGGTGGGCCCATAAAGGGATGTAAGCTTGAATACTACCTCAGTCTCCCGAATCCTGACCATGGCAGAGATGCAGTGGTTGGTAGTGGCGACGTGAGTCAGCTCAACCAGGTGGTCATCCCACAAGATAAGGATGCCACCCCTAGTTCCTTCGGCTGGTTTTTGCGCGAAATTCCAAAACCTGGAACCACCAAGAGAGGTAGCCATGAACTGGTCAACATTGGACAGCTTCGTATCCTGGAGACAGATGATGTGGCAAGAAGAGGCAGCAATGGTTTCACAAACAGTTGCCGGCGGTCCGAACAATTGAGCCCTCTGACGTTCCAACTTAATGTGTTTATAGCTTGTTCAATCATGAGGAAACAAGCGTAGCCCTAGTCCTAGTAAGCTGGCAGCAACCATGCACAAATGGAATGACCGTAGCACTCAGGCAACATGCATGCATATGAGAAACAACATGTTCCAAACTGGACCCAACTTTGACAAGTACCATACATGACACACCTTGGGTACACAGCTAACATGGCCAACATACAGATGCACATTGCATCCACAGACTCGACCCTAGACAGAGACTAAAACCCCTTAAGATGAAAGCTGGTTGTACTAACATAACCAAAATGGAATCCCTCTGCATCTCTGAGCTGCCTAGGCAACCGCCTGCTGGCCATCCTGGTCCAGCGCTCTAGCACCACCATGGGAAATGAGAGCTTCCACAATCCCTGTTGCCTAAACATCATCCAACTTGAATAAGCCTCGCATAGCGATGATCACATCTGGAGCCAGCTGCTCTTTGAAACTCTCTGAGAAAGCATCCAGCATCTCCAGAGTGGCGTCCTGGCCGTCTCTGGTAATGCCTAGCCCACGGCAAACCAGCTCCTCGGCTGCTCTAGCCACAGGCGCTGCCTTTGCCTTGCTCGCAGCCCTGCCAGCAGCCATTAGACACGCGCTGGTTCTTTGCAACGAAAAGCCACCGTTGCTGCAGCCGATTATCATGCCAGCCATCGTCATGCATCTCGCCGCCGGCCTCCTGAGAGGAGGAGCATCAGGCGGTGGGAGGAGGGCGGGATGTCTCTCCTGGAACAGAGAAGCCAGGTCTGCGTCCGACACCACCACAACACGCCTGGGCTCATGGGAGGGGGTGCGACGCAGCGGGGCAGCAGCCTGGAGAGCCGGTGTTGGGGAGCGAGAGAAACCCGGCGGGCGTTTCGGTGAAGCCAGGGGCAGCAGCAACACCGAGGGGGCGCACAACTCCACCAGTGCCAGGCTCGGCGTTGTGACCAGCAGGGAGGAGCTCCTGCCCTCATCACGCTTGGAGCGCATTCCTGGCGGCAGCACCATGGTAGGTGACAGCGGAGGTAAGGTGGGTGGTGTCAGGCTCTCCAGGGAACGCCTTCTTGCAGCGTGTGGAGACTGCTCGTGGTCGGCGCTATGCCTGCGCATCTCAGGCAGGAAAGGAGATGGCAGCGGCGCCTGGATGGCTTGTGTTGGAAATATGCCCTAAAGGCAATAATAAATTAGTTATTATTATATTATATTTCATTGTTCATGATAATCGTTTATTATCCATGCTAGAATTGTATTAATAGGAAACTCGGATACATGTGTGGATACATAGACAACACCATGTCCCTAATAAGCCTCTAGTTGACTAGCTCGTTGATCAATAGATGGTTACGGTTTCCTGACCATGGACATTGGATGTCGTTGATAATGGGATCACATCATTAGGAGAATGATGTGATGGACAAGACCCAATCCTAAGCCTAGCACAAGATCGTGTAGTTCGTATGCTAAAGCTTTTCTAATGTCAAGTATCATTTCCTTAGACCATGAGATTGTGCAACTCCCAGGTACCGTAGGAGTGCTTTGGGTGTGCCAAACGTCACAACGTAACTGGGTGGCTATAAATGTGCACTACGGGTATCTCCAAAAGTGTCTGTTGGGTTGGCACGAATCGAGACTGGGATTTGTCACTCCGTGTAACAGAGAGGTATCTCTGGGCCCACTCGATAGTACATCATCATAATGTGCACAATGTGACCAAGGAGTTGATCATGGGATGATGTGTTACGGAACGAGTAAAGAGACTTGCCGGTAATGAGATTGAACAAGGTATCGGGATATCAACGATCGAATCTCGGGCAAGTATCGTACCGATAGACAAAGGGAATTGTATACGGGATTGATTGAATCCTTGACATCGTGGTTCATCTGATGAGATCATCGTGGAGCATGTGGGAGCCAACATGGGTATCCAGATCCCGCTGTTGGTTATTGACCGGAGAGTTGTCTCGGCCATGTCTGCATGACTCCCGAGCCCCGTAGGGTCTACACACTTAAGGTTCGATGGCGCTAGGGTTATAGGGAATAGATGTACGTGGTTACCGAATGTTGTTCGGAGTCCCGAATGAGATCTTGGATGTCACGAGGAGTTCCGGAATGGTCCGGAGGTAAAGATTGATATATAGGAAGTATGGTTTTGGCCACCGGAAGTGTTCCGGGCATCACCGGTAATGTACCGGGACCACCGGAGGGGCCCGGGGGTCCACCGGGAGGGGCCACGGGCCCCGGAGGCATACATGGGCCAAGTGTGAGAAGGGACTAGCCCCTAGGCGGGCTGGGGCGCCTCCCCACCAAGGCCCATGCGCCTAGAGAGAAGAGGGGGCAAACCCTAAGGGCAGATGGGCCCTAAGGCCCATGCCTGATGCGCCTCCCTCTCCCCCCACTTGGCCGCCACCCCAGATGGGGATTGGGGCTGCCGCCACCCCTAGGGTGGAAACCCTAGGTGAGGGTGCAGCCCTCCCTCTCCCCCTATATATAGTGGAGGCAAAGGGGCAGCCCAACACACGAAGTTCTTCCCCTGTTGGCGCAGCCCTACCCCTCTCCCTCCTCGTCTCTCGTAGTGCTTGGCGAAGCCCTGCTGGAGTCCCGTGCTCCTCCACCACCACCACGCCGTCGTGCTGCTGCTGGACGGAGTCTTCCCCAACCTCTCCTTCTCCCCTTGCTGGATCAAGGCATAGGAGACGTCACCGGGCTGCACGTGTGTTGAACGCGGAGGCGCCATTGTTTGGCGCTTAGAGGAATCAACTGCGATCTGAATCGCTACGAGTATGACTCCTTCATCCGCGTTCTTGCAACGCTTCCGCTTAGCGATCTACAAGGGTATGTAGATGCACTCCCCTTCCCCTCGTTGCTAGATTACTCCATAAGTTGATCTTGGTGATGCGTGGAAAATTTTAAATTTCTGCTACGATCCCCAACAGTGGCATCATGAGCCAGGTCTATGCGTAGTTTCTATGCACAAGTAGAACACAAGTTGTTGTGGGCGTCGATTTTGTCAATTTACTTGCCATTACTAGTCTTATCTTGATTCGGCGACATCATGGGATGAAGCGGCCCGGACCGACCTTACACGTACTCTTACGTGAGACAGGTTCCACCGACTGACATGCACTAGTTGCATAAGGTGGCTAGCGGATGTCTGTCTCTCCCACTTTAGTCGGATCGGATTCGATGAAAAGGGTCCTTATGAAGGGTAAATAGAAATTGGCATATCACGTTGTGGTTTTGGCGTAGGTAAGAAACGTTCTTGCTAGAAACCTATAGCAGCCACGTAAAAACTTGCAACAACAATTAGAGGACGTCTAACTTGTTTTTGCAGCATGTGTCATGTGATGTGATATGTCCAAAAGGATGTGATGAATGATATATGTGATGTATGAGATTGATCATGTTCTTGTAATAGGAATCACGACTTGCATGTCGATGAGTATGACAACCGGCAGGAGCCATAGGAGTTGTCTTAATTTATTTATGACCTACGTGTCAACATAAACGTCATGTAATTACTTTACTTTATTGCTAAAGCGTTAGCCATAGTAGTAGAAGTAATAGATGACGAGACAACTTCAAGAAGACATGATGATGGAGATCATGATGATGGAGATCATGGTGTCATGCTGGTGACAACGATGATCATGGAGCCCCAAAGATGGAGATCAAAAGGAGCAAATGATATTGGCCATATCATGTCACTATTTGATTGCATGTGATGTTTATCATGTTTTACATCTTATTTGCTTGGAGCGACGGTAGCTTAAATAAGATGATCCCTCGCAATAATTTCAAGAATTGTGTTCCCCCTAACTGTGCACCGTTGCGAAGGTTCGTTGTTTCGAAGCACCACGTGATGATCGGGCGTGATAGATTTTAACGTTTGAATACAATGGGTGTAAGCCAGATTTACACACGCAATACACTTAGGTTGACTTGACGAGCCTAGCATGTACAGATATGGCCTCGGAACACAGAAGACCAAAAAGGTCGAACATGAGTCGTATAGAAGATATGATCAACATGAAGATGTTCACCGATGATGACTAGTCCGTCTCATGTGATGATCGGACACGGCCTAGTTGACTTGGATCATGTATCACTTAGATGACTAGAGGGATGTCTATCTGAGTGGGAGTTCATTAAATAATTTGATTAGATGAACTTAATTATCATGAACATAGTCTAAATGTCTTTGCAAATATGTTGTGGATAAATAGCTCACGCTTTAGCTCCCTGTTTTAATACGTTCCTAGAGAAAGACTAAGTTGAAAGATATTGTAAGCAATGATGCGGACTGGGTCCGTAGTCCGAGGAGTGTCCTCACTGCTACATAGAAGGCTTACGTCTTTGATGCATCGCTCGATGTGCAAACCCCTACAACGTCGTCTGTGGATGTTGTGAACACCTGACAGACACGTCTTGATGACTACTTGATAGTTAAGTGCACCATACTTTACAGCTTAGAATCGGGATTCCAATGATGTTTTGAATGCCATAGAATATATGAGATGTTCCAAGAGCTGAAATTGGGATTTCAGGCTCATGCCCGTATTGAGAGGTATGAGTCCTCTGACAAGTTCTTTGCCTACAAGATGGAGGAGAATAACTCAGCTAGTGAGCATGTGCTCAGAATGTTTGGGTGCTACAATCACTTGAATCAAGTGGGAGTTAAACTTCCAGATAAGATAGTGATTGATAGAGTTCTCTAGTCACTATCACTAAGCTACTAGATCTTCGTGATGAACTATGACATGCAAGGGATGGAGATGATCCCGGAGCTGTTCGCGGTGCTTAAGACCACAAAAGGTAGAAATCAAGAAGGAGCATCAAGTGTTGATGGTTTCACAAGACCACTGGTTTCAAGAAGGGCAAGGGCTAGAAGGGAAATTTCATGGATGGCAAACCAGTTGCCGCTCCAGTGAAGGAACCCAAGGTTGAACCCAAACCCGAGACTAAGTGCTTCTATTGTAAGGGGAACGGTCACTGGTAGCGGAACTACCCCAAATGCATGGTAGATAAGAAGGCTGGCAACTTCAACAAAGTATATACGTGTTATTAAGTGTACCTCACTAGTACTTCTGGTAGCACCTCGGTATTAGATACCGGTTCAGTTGTTGTTATTGGTGACTTGAAGCAAAAGCTACGGACTAAACGGAGACTGGCTAAGGACGAGGTGACGATGTGTGTTGGAAGTGTTTCCAAAGTTGATGAGATCACCATCGCACGCTCCATCTACCTTCGGGATTAGTATTGAACCTAGATAAATGTTATCAGGTGTCTACGTTGAGCATGAATATGATTAGATCATGTTCATTGCAATACAGTTATTCATTTAAGTTAGAGAATACTAGTTATTCTATTTACATGAATAATACCTTTCATGGTCATGCACCCTATGTGAATGATTCATTGAATCTCGGTCGTGGTAATACACATGTTCACGCCAAAAGATGTAGAGTTAATAATGATAGTACCACTTTCTTGTGGCACTTCCGCTTAGGTCATATTGGCGTAAGATGCATGAAGAAACTCCATATCGATGGATGTTTGGAGTCACTTGATTTTGAATCGCTTGACACATGCGAGCCATGCCTCATGGGCAGATGACTAAGACCCCGTTTTCAGGTACAATGAAATGGGCAAGTGACTTGTTGGAAATCATACATGCTGATGCGTGTGATCCAATGAGAATTGAAGCGTGCGGTGGATATCGCTATTTTCTCATCTTCACTGATGATTTGAGTAGATATAGGTATATTTACTTAATGAAGCACAAGTCTGAAACGTTTGAAAAGTTCAAGCGATTTCAGAGTGAAGTTAAGAATCATCATAACAAGAAGATCATGTTCCTACGATCTGATCAAAAGGAGATTTTCTGAGTTATGAGTTTGGCAATCACTTAAGACATTGTGGAATTTTTTCGCAGTTGAAGCCACCTGGAACACCACAGCGTAATGGTGTGTCCGGACGTCGTAATCGAACCTTATGAGATATGGTGCGATCTATGATGTCTCTTACCGATCTACCGCTATTATTTTGAGGTTATGCATTAGAGACAGTTGCATTCACTTTAGATAGGACACCATATAAGTCCGTTGAGACGACATCGTATGAACATTGGTTTGGCAAGAAACCAAAGTTATCGTTTCTTGATGTTTGGGGCTGTGATGCTTAAGGCTTCAGCCGGAGAAGCTCGAACCCAAAAGCGGACAAACACATCTTCATAGGATACCCAAAGGTGACAGTTGGGTATACTTTATATCTCAGATCCGAGGGCAAATTGTTTGTCGCTAAGAACGGGTCCTTTCTCGAGAAGGAGTTTCTCTCAAAAGAATTGAGTTGGAGGAAGATAGAACTTGATGAGGTTGTCGAACCTTTACTTCAACCAGAGAGTGATGCAACACAGAAAGATGTTTTCTGTGGCGCCTACGTCTGTTGAATAGGAAGTTAATGATAGTTATCATGAAGCTTCGGATCAAGTTGCTATCGAACCTCATAGGACGACAAGGATATGTACTACTCCTGAGTGGTACAGTAATCCTGTCTTAGATATCATGTTGTTAGACAACAATGAACCTACGAGCTATGGAGAAGCGATGGTGGGCCCGTATTCCGACAAATGGTTAGAAGCCATGAAATCCGAGATAGGATCCATGTATCAAAACAAAGTATGGACTTTGATGGACTTGCCCGATGATCGGCAAGCCATTGAGAATAAATGGATCTTTAAGAAGAAGACAAACGTGGACGGTAATGTCACCGTCTATGAAGCTCGACTTGTGGCAAAGAGTTTTCCACAAGTTCAAGGAGTTGACTACGATGATATTTTCTCACCCGTAGTGATGCTTAAGTCTGTCGGAATCATGTTAGCATTAGCTGTATTTTTCAATTATGAAATCTGACAGATGGATGTCGAAACAAGTTTTCTTACCAGTTTTCGTAAGAAATAGTTGTATGTGATACAATCAAAGTTTTGTCGATCCTAAGGATGCTAAAAGGTATGCTGGCTCCAGCGATCCTTCTATGGACTAGAGCAAGCATCTCGGAGTCAGAATATATGCTTTGCTGGAGTGATCAAAGCTTTTAGGTTTATACATTGTTTGCTAGAAACTTGTATTTACAAGAAAGTGAGTGGGAGCACTACAACATTTCTGATAAGTATATGTGGATGACATATTGTTGATTCGAAATGATGTAGAATTTCTGGAAAGCATAAATGGTTGTTTGAAGAGTGTTTTTCAAAGGAAGACCTGGATAAAGCTGCTTACATATTGGGCATCAAGATCTATAGAGATAGATCAAAACGCCTTATGATACTTTCAAAGAACGCACACCTTGACATGTTTTTGAAGGAGTTTAAAATAGATCAGTCAAAGAAGGGGTTCTTGCCCGAGTTGTAAGGTGTGAAGTTGAGTAAGACTCGAAGATTGACCACGGCAGAAGAAACAGGAAGGACGAAGGTCTTCCCCTATGCTTTTGTCATAGGCTCTATACGGTATGCCATGCTGAGTACCGCACCAGATGTGTGCCTTGCCACATGTCCGGCAAGAGGGTACTGAAAGTGCTAGTGATCGACTAGAGGGGGGTGAATAGGCGATTTTTATGAAAGTCTTCAAAACATGTAAGTTTCGAAGACAAACTGTAGGATCGAAAGTATGTCTAGAGGGGGGGTGATTAGACTACTTGACCAAATAAAAACTTAACCTTTTCCCAATTTTAGTTCTTGGCAGATTTTAGCTATTGTAGGACAAGTCAAGCAATCATCACACAATTCAAGCAAGCATGCAAAGAGTATATTGGCAGCGGAATGTAAAGCATGCAACTTGCAAGAATGTAAGGGGAAGGGTTTGGAGAATTCAAACGCAATTGGAGACATGGATGTTTTTCCCGTGGTTCAGATAGGTGGTGCTATCCTACATCCACGTTGATGGAGACTTCAACCCACAAAGGGTAACGGTTGCGCGAGTCCACACAGGGCTCCACCCACAAAGGGTAACGGTTACGCGAGTCCACAAAGGGCTCCACCCACGAAGGGTCCACGAAGAAGCAACCGCCCACAAAGGGTCCACGAAGAAGCAACCTTGTCTATCCCACCATGGCCATCGCCCACACAGGACTTGCCTCACTAGCGGTAGATCTTCACGAAGTAGGCGATCTCCTTACCCTTACAAACTCCTTGGTTCAACTCCACAATTTTGTCGGAGGCTCCCAAGTGACACCTAGCCAATCTAGGAGACACCACTCTCCAAGAAGTAACAAATGGTGTGTAGGTAATGAACTCCTTGCTCTTGTGCTTCAAATGATAGTCTCCCCAACACTCAACTCTCTCTCGTAGGATTTGGATTTGGTGGAAAGAAGATTTGAGTGGAAAACAACTTGGGAAGGCTAGAGATCAAGATTCATATGATAGGAATGGAATATCTTGGTCTCAACACATGAGTAGGTGGTTCTCTCTCAGAACATATGAGTTGGAATTGTGTATGTGTTCTGATTGCTCTCTCCATGAATGAAGAGGAGGTGGAGGGGTATATATAGCCTCCACACAAAATCCAACCGTTACACACAGTTTTCCAATCTCGGTGGGACCGAATCAACAAACTCGGTCGGACCGGAAAGGTAAACCTAGTGACCGTTAGAGATTTTCGGTGGGACTGACATGCAACTCGGTAGGACCGATATGGTTAGGGTTTGGGCATAACGTAATCTCGGTGAGACTGATTACACAAACTCGGTGGGACCGAATTTGGTAATTAGCTAACCAGAGAGTTGGTCAGGCAAACTCGGTGGGACCGATTTGCTCTTTCAGTGAGACCAAAAAGTTAGAAAAAGGAAACACTGAATTTACATTGCAATCTCGGTGGGACCGATTCGCTCTTTCGGTGAGACCGAAAAGTTACGAAAGGGAAACAGAGAGTTTGCAACCCCATCTCGGTGAGACCGAGATCCCTATCGGTAGAACCGATTTGCTAGGGTTTGGTAGTGGCTTATGACAAATGAAACTCGGTGGCGCCGGATAGGAAGAATCGGTAGGACCGAGTTTGGCTTAGGGTTTTGGTCATATGTGGATATGGGAAAGTAGTTGAGGGTTTTGTAGCATATCACTAAGCACATGAAGCAAGAGGCTCATTAAGCAACACCTCATCCCTCCTTGATAGTATTGGCTTTTCCTAAAGACTCAATGTGATCTTGGATAACTAAAATGTAAAATGAAGAGTCTTGAGCTTTTGAGCTTGAGCCAATCCTTTGTCCTTAGCATTTTGAGGATTCCACTTTCACATCCATGCCATGCCAATCATTGAGCTTTCCTGAAATAATCATCTTGGAATAGCATTAGCTCAATGAGCTATATGTTGTTATGAATTACCAAAACCACCTAGGGATAGTTGCTCTTTCAATCTCCCCCATTTTGGTAATTGATGACAACATATAGATCAAAGCTTTCACAAATGATATTAAGCATGAAATATATCGTCGCTTTGAGAAGTATGTGACAAGTAAGAGCTCCCCCTAAATTTGTGCATATTTAAATTTTGCTTTGGACTGCAAATGCACAAAGAGTTAGAGTCATGGGTTACTCTTCCATGTCACATACATCTTGGTGGAGCGCTTAAAATGATAAGAATGAAATACATGCACTCATCACCAAGAATAGTGAATGATCACAGAAGATAGATAAGATAATAGCATTCATCAAGCATTAAGTGTAGCTTATGATCAAACACATGATCATCAATGTCTCACAAATAATGACGTAGTATCTCAAGCACTCAAAAGCAAACAAAGTTCGAAAAACCACCAAATAAAGCAAGAGAGAAAAAGGCAACACTCTCTCTCTCTCGAAGCCTATGATCTATACATTTTTCTCCCCCTTTGGCAACAAGTTACCAAAAAGTTCCTAGAAAATGCATAGTACTAGATCGACGCTCAGGCTTGATCTTCATGTGGTGGTGGAGTCCGGATCACTCCAAGGATGAAGGCTTCTGTAGACGCTAAAGTAGACGCTGGAGTTGGAGCTGAAGTAGATGCTGGAGCTGGTGGAACTGAGGCTATGGCTGGAGCTGAGGCAGTTGCTCTTGTGTCAGGAACTGGCACTACAGACGACCTCGGACCTCTTGGCACTCTGGCAAAGGCATCAGTTGTAGTCCTGCCTCTCCTCTCCTGCATGTCATCTTGGAGCTGCTCCACTGCAGTCTGAATCTCTGTTACCTTGAAATCCAAGTCATAGAACTTTTGTTCCATGATTCTCTCTAGGCTTGCCTGGTTCTGAGTTAGGGTGGCTAGTCCTTTCTCAATCCGCAGGGTGGATGCAATCAGGTAACTAAGTTGCTCTTGTTTGGTTTTCAAGAAGTACTCAGATGCCTCCTCTTGAGTTGGCATCTTGGCAGCTTTCTCCTTCCTTGCCTTCTCCTTCTTTGCTTGTGCTTGGGCAGACGATGGCTCATTCTCAGTCATGACAACTTGATTGTCCTCAAAATCTGGACGGATGGGCAGGTGTTCCTTGTCCAATAAATATATGCCCGTGCCCATCTTAGAGTTGATGAGCTCCTAAATCTGAGGGGCATATCCACAGCTCCTCTTCTGATCTGCTGCAGTCCTCTTGATAGTTTCTACTATGAGGCTCATGACCTTGAACTTCTGTGGCACATCAAAGACATGAAGCAAGTTGATTGCATGGCCTCTAATCATCTTGTGATCTCCAGACTTGGGCAAGAGAGTGTGCCTCAATATCCAATTTATAGTTGGCAGCCCTGACAGAAGGTAATGCACAGACCCAAATTTGAAGGTGTCAAGAGCTTCATTGGGAATTTCCTTGTACATGTTGGACATTGAGTTATGATCCATCTTTTTCTTGGCATAAATGTCCAAGTCATCTGCTTGCTCCTCTGGGGCATTGATCAACTTTGCCCATTCCTCAATAGTAGATTGGTACCTCGTACCTTCAGACATCCAAGTGATCCTTCCATCTGGATAAAAATGTGCCGTGGAGTAGAATTGCATAATGAGCTCCTCGTTCCACTTTGTGAGCTTCTGCCCAACAAAATCTGCAACTCCACAAGCACTAAAGCTATCATACACTCCAGGGTAGTGTTCCTCATTGTCCTTGATGTATTGCCAGTCAACCCATCTCATATCACAGACTATTGGCTTCTTATCAAGCAGCACTATCTCATAGAAATCTTGCTGCTCCTTGGTGTGAAATCTCTAGTCCATAGCAGTCCTCCTACTTGAAGCATACGGGTCTGCTTCTCTCCACTTCCTCAGCCCTGAGTCTCTCCTGAGCTTCATATCCTCAACCACAGGATGAGCATCGTTGTGGTCTGGGATCTTGGGCTTGAGCTTTCTAAGAACTTGCTCTTCATCCTCTTCTTCAGCAACAGTCTCAGGCACTAGGGCCTTGTTCTTCTCAGCTGCGGGTATGTTCCTTGTATTCCTCTTTGGTTTTGGCTTGGAGGCAGCTTTGGGTGCTTCTTTGGGCTTAGATGCAGCAGCCCCTGATTTGATAGCATCACCCATCAGCTTGGGTGCCTTAGGTGCTGGTGCAGCTACCTCTTCTTCCTCTTCCTCTTCCATGATGGAAGCCTTTCCAAGCACTCTAGCCACGGTCTTCTTGACCCTTTCCTTCCTCTTATTGCCTTCAGCAGCAACTGGCTCTTTGGGTGCAGGCTTTTCAGTTGAAGCTCTTGCCTTTGACATGGGCTGCCTGCCTGCTGGCCTTTTGATTTTCAAACCTGGCTTTGTGCCTTGAGCTGGCTCAACTCTCTTTGATGTGGCCTCTTCCTCTGCCACATAATCTTCATCTTCAGAATCAGAAGTTCTCTTCTTCCTCTGTCTGGCGGCAGCTTTTGGCAAATTGCTAGGAGTACTCCTGCTGCCATCATCTGAAGAACTTGAGGAACTAGTGCCCTAACTCATCTGCACCTGCTCTTCTGACATGTTCTGGCTGTCACTCTGGTCTGACATGATGAACAAGCTGACTGCTGACCCTGTGAACAGATTATAGATGAGGTAGAATAGATAAGCATCACAAAATGCAGAGATTTTTGCAAAAGAATGATCCAAAAACTTAGTTTTAGTTTCCCACTGAAATCATCTCGGATCTACCGATTTTTAAACTCGGTGATACCGAAGCAGTTTTGGCACCTAAACTAGTGAACTCGGTCAAACCGAGTCACAGTTCGGTGGCACCGAGACTGCTAGGGTTTCACAGAGTTCCAAAATCGGTCACACCGATAAGTAATTCTCGGTCAGACCGAGTCTCACTTGTGCAATGGCATAAGCCAAATCGGTGGGACCGAGTTTTTCAACTCGGTGGGTCCGAGATGGTTTCGGCGGAAACCTAACCCTAAAATTTTCGAATCAAACCTAATCTACGAGTGTATTGACTGGATAGGAGTGTTTCAATCGTGGCAAGAATCATGATGATCACAATGTGCTAAGAATCGGATTAGAGAATAGCACAAAGATCGAGTCCATACCCTAGTTCGGCGGAGACTCGCTACGGCGACAACGACAGGGCAGAATTCCTGTTGACGGTGACGGAGACCAGCGACTGGAGGCGGCTGGCGGCGAGAAGACGATTCGGAGACCACGTTGGCAGAGCAGGCTATCGCGCGGGTGAAGGGGTTCGGAGAAATTTCCAAATTTTGCCCATGACTATATATAGCCCGACCCTGTCGGTGTGACCGAGTGGAACAACTCGGTGGCACCGAGATTCATAACTGTAAGTAGTTACTGAAACTCGGTGTGACCGAAAAGTTCAAATCGGTTGCACCGAGATCGAAAACCTAGATCAACTTAATGATCTCGGTAGGACCGAAAGTGGGGTATCGGTCAGACCGAGAATCATAAAGAGGTTTTGGAAGTTTAAGTCTATGACGAATCGGGGACTCCGAGCGCTCCTCACACAGAGTGGTTCGAATCTGACTTGATCAAATTTTGTGATGTAGCATGAAAAGAGTTTGAGACGAGAAAAGCATAGATAGCTAGAGGAGGTTCTTAGGCATTCTTGTCCATCCACTTGGCAAAAAGAAATAAAACCGAACAATCAAAACAACAAGTGGATGTCCTCGAATGAGTAAAATATGCAACCAGCATGCTCACACAATAAGATGGCAAATGAAATATGTGACAAGGCATGCACAACCAATTCTAGCATCTATCAAGCAATTTGCGATGACTATGTCATCTATATATGAGTATATTGACTTAGGAGTCAAGTGAGAACACTTGATCATAGGTCATACTCATTGTTTAAGCTCAAGTGGGGTTACCACTTTTACATAAAGCATTGTTGTGTTCACATCTTTAGAGTTGCTTTAGCTCAAGTCTTAGAGTAAAGCTCCCCCTAGATGTGATATCCCCCCTAAGAGGGATGAACTAACCTTGGGTTTTGTCGATTATGACTTCATGTAGATGTTGAAGATGTGGACGCTCAATGTTGATGTAGATCACTTGGAGCTATCCATTTGAGTGAATTGCACTTTCAATACCTTGTCCCTTGTCTTATCAACAAGAGGGTTTGTGACTCCTTGAACTAGTGCAAGATGTGGAAGTTGATTGCACTTGTTCTTGCCAAAATAATAAGAGTGAAGTATGTTGGCGGAGTCACCCTCAAGAACTCTCTAGTTCTTCTTCTTTTGGATCCACACCATCTTGATGGGAATCCTTGGAGTTGTAGTCGTACTTGATGAAGTGGAACTTGAAGTAGTCTTGGGAATCCACTTGACTAAGGTCTTAGGAGCTTCTTCAAATGCATCAATTTCCTCTTGAAGCTTGTCCTTGCCTTTTTGCTTGTAGTCTTGTGGTGGAAGATCATCTTGAGCTTGTGTCCCCTTGAAAGAAGTATCATACTTCTCTTGTTGAGGAACAAACTTTGTCTTGGGGTATTGATCTTCTTCCCACTCAACTCCATTGGCATTGAACTTTCGTTCAAAACCAACACCTTGATTCTTCCGGTGCATTCCTTGCTTGCGCACAATTTCCTCGAATTGCTTACTCCCGGCAAGGCTTTTGTACACTCCTTTCTCTATAATTCCCTTCAATAAACTATTTTCTTGCTCAAGTGTAACTTGGCTAAGAGAATCATTAGTGGAATCAAGAGAACTACTAGAAGCAACAATATTGGATTTAGCATGATCATTGTTACTGCTAGAGGAAGAATCTTTCTTGTTCTTGTTACTAGACTTGACTTGAGGCATGTAAGTGGATAAGAGTAAACGCTTGGCAATGTGAGAAGAACTTTTCTTGCGGAGATCATCATTGATTGCTTTTAAGAACTCATGCTCTTGCTCAAGATTGAGCTTTTCAAAGCGTAATTTCTCATGAGCTCTTAAAAGTTCTCGATGATCTTCGAAGATAGTTTCATGAGCTAACTTAAGAGTGTTTAATTCTTTAGTTAGAGCCTCAATCTTCTCCTTATCATTGTCATTCGTTTTATCTTGATTATCATGATTAATTGGTCTTTCATCATAGTATTCATCACTAGAGTTGTCAACAAGCAAATCATCACCTAACAAGTCATCTTCATCACTATTGAAATCAACATACTTGGGATGTGTTACCTTAGGACCTTTGGCCATGAAGCATCTTCCAACTCCTTCATTTGGTGAGTCAAATATGTCGTAGGAGTTGGTTGACACAAGTGCTAGACCGGCAACACCTTCATCTTGAGTATCTTCGGAGTCAGAGTGATAACTTCTCTCGGAGTGGCTGTCGGAGTCGGAGCCGGATACCCATTCACCAACATGAGCTTGATGTCTTCGTCTTGTGTAGCTCCTTGATGATTTTTCCTTCCTTTCCGAATCCTTGCTTCTCCGTGAGTATCTTCGTTCATAACGATCATCTCTACTCCTTCTCTCTCTTTGTGGTGATTCTTTGCTTCTTCTTTTTGGAGAATCTTCTCTTCTCTTGTAGGGAGCTGTACACTCATTGGAATAGTGTCCGGGTCTTCCACAACTGTAGCAGTTTCGCTCTCGACTAGAAGATCTTTTGTCATTGTAGGACCTTGACTTGAAGCTTCTATCTTTGCTTCTACTCTTGTAGAACTTGTTGAAGTTCTTCACCATTAAGCTCAATTCTTCATTGAAGTCTTGTTTCTCACTTGATGATGTGGGGGCTTCACATGAGGCTTTATAGGCACCACTTGACTTGTTGTGAAGTTCCTCTTTATCCTTAAGTGACATCTCATGAGCAACAATTCTTCCAATCACCTCTGTTGGCTTGAGATCTTTGTAATTGGGCATCATTTGGATCAATGTGCACATGGTATCATATTTTCCATCCAAGGCTCTTAGGATCTTCTTGATGATGAATCTATCGGTCATCTCTTCACTTCCTAAGCCGGCAATCTCATTTGTGATGGGAGCAAGCCTAGAGTACATTTCAGCGACACCTTCACCATCCTTCATCTTGAACTTGTCAAGTTGACTTTGAAGCACATCCAACTTGGATTCCTTGACGGAGTCGGTACCTTCGTGCATATCAATCAAAGTGTCCCAAATTTCCTTTGCATTCTCAAGACGGCTGATTTTGTTGAATTCTTCGGGGCACAATCCGTTGAAGAGAATATCACAAGCTTGAGCATTGTATTGCAACATCTTCAACTCATCCGCGGTAGCTTCACGGTTTGGTTCTTTCCCATCAAAGAAGTCACCTTGCAAACCAACACACACAATAGCCCAAACGGCGGGGTTATGTCCGAGAATATGCATTTTCATTTTATGCTTCCAACTAGCAAAATTAGTACCGTCAAAGTAAGGACCTCTACGGTGATAATTTCCCTCGCTAGATGCCATACTCTCCTAGGTTGTGAAACCAAGGCTATGACTACCAAAAGCTATGGAGATCAAAGCAAATGGAGACCAAAGCTCTGATACCACTTGTAGGATCCAAAGTATGTCTAGAGGGGGGTGATTAGACTACTTGACCAAATAAAAACTTAACCTTTTCCCAATTTTAGTTCTTGGCAGATTTTAGCTATTGTAGGACAAGTCAAGCAATCATCACACAATTCAAGCAAGCATGCAAAGAGTATATTGGCAGCGGAATGTAAAGCATGCAACTTGCAAGAATGTAAGGGGAAGGGTTTGGAGAATTCAAACGCAATTGGAGACACGATTGTTTTTCCCGTGGTTCCGATAGGTGGTGCTATCCTACATCCACGTTGATGGAGACTTCAACCCACAAAGGGTAATGGTTGCGCGAGTCCACACAGGGCTCCACCCACAAAGGGTAACGGTTGCGCGAGTCCACAAAGGGCTCCACCCACGAAGAGTCCACGAAGAAGCAACCACCTACAAAGGGTCCACGAAGAAGCAACCTTGTCTATCCCACCATGGCCATCGCCCACACAGGACTTGCCTCACTAGCGGTAGATCTTCACGAAGTAGGCGATCTCCTTGCCCTTACAAACTCCTTGGTTCAACTCCACAATCTTGTCGGAGGCTCCCAAGTGACACCTAGCCAATCTAGGAGACACCACTCTCCAAGAAGTAACAAATGGTGTGTAGGTAATGAACTCCTTGCTCTTGTGCTTCAAATGATAGTCTCCCCAACACTCAACTCTCTCTCGTAGGATTTGGATTTGGTGGAAAGAAGATTTGAGTGGAAAGCAACTTGGGAAGGCTAGAGATCAAGATTCATATGATAGGAATGGAATATCTTGGTCTCAACACATGAGTAGGTGGTTCTCTCTCAGAACATATGAGTTGGAATTGTGTGTGTGTTCTGATTGCTCTCTCCATGAATGAAGAGGAGGTGGAGGGGTATATATAGCCTCCACACAAAATCCAACCGTTACACACAGTTTTCCAATCTCGGTGGGACCGAATCAACAAACTCGGTCGGACCGGAAAGGTAAACCTAGTGACCATTAAAGATTTTCGGTGGGACTGACATGCAACTCGGTAGGACCGATATGGTTAGGGTTTGGGCATAACGTAATCTCGGTGAGACCGATTACACAAACTCGGTGGGACCGAATTTGGTAATTAGCTAACCAGAGAGTTGGTCAGGCAAACTCGGTGGGACCGATTTGCTCTTTCAGTGAGACCGAAAGGTTACAAAAAGGAAACACTGAATTTACATTGCAATCTCGGTGGGACCGATTCGCTCTTTCGGTGAGACCGAAAAGTTACGGAAGGGAAACAGAGAGTTTGCAACCCCATCTCGGTGAGACCGAGATCCCTATCAGTAGAACCGATTTGCTAGGGTTTGGCAGTGGCTTATGACAAATGAAACTCGGTGGCGCCGGATAGGAAGAATCGGTAGGACCGAGTTTGGCTTAGGGTTTTGGTCATATGTGGATATGGGAAAGTAGTTGAGGGTTTTGGAGCATATCACTAAGCACATGAAGCAAGAGGCTCATTAAGCAACACCTCATCCCTCCTTGATAGTATTGGCTTTTCCTAAAGACTCAATGTGATCTTGGATCACTAAAATGTAAAATGAAGAGTCTTGAGCTTTTGAGCTTGAGCCAATCCTTTGTCCTTAGCATTTTGAGGATTCCACTTTCACATCCATGCCATGCCAATCATTGAGCTTTCCTGAAATAATCATCTTGGAATAGCATTAGCTCAATGAGCTATATGTTGTTATGAATTACCAAAACCACCTAGGGATAGTTGCACTTTCACAAACGATAGAAATAAACCTATTATCATGCAGCGGAAGGTAGACTACACTAGGCAAACCATAGCCACGTATTCAATGAAGTGAAAGCACAATAACTAATAGCAGCTAGGCAGTAAGGATCAGGTAGGAAGATATTGAGAAGCCAATCAGTACATGCAATCACTTAGTGAAGTCGAATGGTGATGCTATCGTACAATGACTTCACAAGAACCAACGGTAAGTAAAGGGAAGGGAAGGATGAAACCAGTGACTCGCTGAAGACAATGATGTGTTGGACCAGTTCCAGTTGCTGCGACAACTGTACGTCTGGTTAGGGAGGCTGAGATTCAACTCAGAAGACCTCGTCTTCACCTTATTCCCCTTGAGCTAAGGACACCCAGTCCTCGCCCAATCACTTTGGTAAGTCTTCAAGGTAGACTTCCAAACCTTCACAGACTTCATTCACCAGCGATCCACAATGACTCTTGGATGCTCAGAACGCGACGCCTAACCGGCTGGAGGATTCACAGTCCTCAAGTGTAATAAGTCTTCAGATCACACAGACAAGAAGACTTACGTGATGCGTAACACTCTTTGGCTCTGGGTGGTTAGGGCTTTATCCTCTCAAGGAATTCTCTCTCAAAGGCTTCGAGGTGGGTTGCTCTCAAACGACAAAAGCCGTACTTTAACTCTGAGCAGCCAACCGTTTATGGTTGTAGGGGGTGGGCTATTTATAGCCACTAGGCAACCCGAGCTGATTTGTCCAAAATGACCCTGGGTCACTAAGGAACTGACACGTGTTCCAACGGTCAGATTTCAAACACACACAGCAACTTTACTTGGGCTACAAGCAAAGCTGACTTGTCCAACTCTAGACAAGATTCTCTCTCATAGTCTTCACTCGAAGACATAGGATTTTAGTTAAGCATCACTTCAGTCATTCCGACTGGTTCTCTTGGACCCCACTTAACAGTACGGTGGTTCCTATGACTCAACAAAGAAGAAAAAGAACTATGAAAGATCTAAGTCTTCGCGCTTCATAGTCTTCATGCGATGTCTTCTCTTGTCATAGTCTTCAATGTGAATGTCTTCACATACCACATTTGACTTCAATGTCTTCACACATTTTTAGGGGTCATCTCTGGTAGGAAAACCGAATCAATGAGGGACTTCTACCTGTGTTATCCTGCAATTCTCACAAACACATTAGTCCCTCAACTAGGTTTGTCGTCAATACTCCAAAACCAACTAGGGGTGGCACTAGATGCACTTACAATCTCCCCCTTTTTGGTGATTGATGACAAACTAGTTGAAGTTTTCAACGGGGAATATAATATGTGAAATTGTAAAGGATAAGGAATTGTCTTCATAAGTTGCAAGGGCTCCCCCTGAAGATGTGCATATAAGTAATTTGCTTTTGGAATGCAAATGCACATGGCAGGTTGTACTTGTGGAGATCCTGTTCAACTCATGATGACAATTCATCATGCATGAAAAGTATGTGAAGATAATGACATGAATAATGAAAAATGGACGTCTGCAAAATGATCTAAGTGCGGAATTTATCGTCGCACATGTGGAATTTATCATCGCATCACAAAATAGCAAATAAGTAGCAAACGACCATCGAGTTTAAGTGTTACAACTCAAAGAACCAAATGTATCAAAACGAGAGTTGTAAACACTAGGCAAAACATAAAGTAACCGCCCATATGGACCCGCTTGAAGACTATCAAACTCATATGCTTCTCCCCCTTTTGTCAGTAAGGACCAAAAAGGTTTGAAGACATAGAGCATCTACTCGTTCCCATGAAGAGTAGGTGAAGCAGCAAGGTCGTCGGTGGTGTTCGGTGGTGCAGAAGAACTTGGAGCAGTGTTGATGCGTGCAGAAGTTGGGGGTGGTGAAGTTCACAGTTGCTGCAGAGGAAGAGAACTCAGAGTCTTCAAGAGATGGAGTTCGTCGCAGCACAGTCCTTCGGGGAGGTGTGGAGTCAAACTTGAAACGTTCAGAGAAGCCATCCTCTTGAAGATCATCCTCAGAACACATAAGCGTCAGCCCTTTCCATGTACGCCGACAGGTTTCATGGGCAACAAAGGCATTCTTGGTGGCAAGATTGCGAATGCGGTTGACATCCACCAAGAGGCTTTGCATTTGACGCTTCAGCCAGTCATGATGCCTATCCTGTTTCTGATGAAGAGCTACTAGAAGCTCTCAGTCATTGAGAACACGAGATCGCTTCTTGGGCCGTTCGGAAATGGTGCTTTCAGTGGCTTTAGTGAGGGCACGATGAGGTGCACGTGTAGTACCCGCCAGAGGATAAACACGAGTGACTGCTTCAACTCCTTCAATGTTCTGAGAGAAACTTTGATGCTCAGCATTCTGAAGACTAAGAGGCTCCTTGGCAGGCTCTGGATAAATGGCTTCAAGTGACATGTCCACATCAGGCAGAAAGATCTGATGATTGCGAGCAGATGGCTGATATGAGATAGCTGAGTGGAGTTTAATCAATCGCATTATCCATGGAGCGTAGAACTTCAAGCCAAAAAGATCAGATCCTGATGTAGCAAGTTGGCGGATGAAGAAGTCTTGTGCGTTGAAGCATTTGCCGTGAAGAATATAGAAGACCAAAGTCTTCATTGCACCTTCCAGCTTTGCATGTGGAGAATGTCCTTTGATGGGCCAGAGAGTTTGCCTTATAATGTGATAGATAGTCCGTGGCAGATACTCAAGATCTTCAACAAAGAACTCCTTAGGATACGCAGCATCTGGAGGCAAAGGCTTCATCATACTGAGCATCTGACTCATGTTCGGTTCATGCTTCTGAAAGATGCTCTCCATAGCTTCACTATGAAGCTGACAGCCAGGTTCATAGAGATCTCCGGGAGTGGGCAAACCAGTGAGCTCAATGATATCAAAGGCTTTGGCTTCATGATGAACATTTCCAGTCATCCACTCAAGGACCCAAGTCTTCGGATCTCTGTTGTAGCCTCGTATGTGAAGAGTGGCATAAAATTGGAGCAGCAACTCTTCGTTCCAGTGCTCTTGGTCGGTGACGAAGGGCAACAATCCAACCTCTTTGAAGCAATCCAGAGCTTCTTCCAAGCAGGGCAGACCAGTTATTGCTTCGGTGTCAAGACGCATATGAGGGAAGATGCGACCTTGATTGTACAGAATGCATGAGTAATAACTTCGCTGTGGATAGCTCCAGAACCGATTAGAAGATATTCTTTCCCTTGAGCAGGGGTTCTTGGAGCTATTGAAGAAGGTGTTGTCTGCTTTGAAGCCGTTGATATTAAAGGATCCAGGTGCTAATGCAGGACCTGGAAATCTGGGCAACCTTGGCATTGGCTTCTGTACCTGAGGCCTATGCTCAATATGATAGTCAAACTAAGGACTAGCAGCAAGTGCAGGAACAGGAGCAGTAGCATCATTGGCTTCGCTGATTTCTGGTTCATGGGTTGGTGTAGGCTCCACGTTTGCTTCAGCCATGACAACGTCCGTGGCTTCATTCGTGTTGGTGGTGGCTGCCTCAAGATTTTCTACCTCCACTTGATGAGCTGGAGGGTCGGGCACAGACACATTCTCCTCGAGAACAGCTTCTTCAGTGGTTGGGGGAGTAGGGGCATGTTCTTCTTCTTGGGTGTCATCGGCTGATGCAGCCGTAATGTCTTCAGCAGCTTTAGCCTCAGACTCGGAGACTTGAGACCTTGGTCCTTTGCGAAGCCTGTGTAACACTGGCGACGCCTTTGGAGATGGAGTTGGCTGGGCCTCAAAGTCATCTTCTTCTTCTTGCCGGGGTAGTGTGACTTGTTGTTGTGGGTGACCAGCCCATGATGCATCCTGAGCAATTGGCGTCAGAGGACGACCAATGCTGATGAGTTCACTATGCGTAATCACAGGCGATGATACCTGTTGGTGCTCGATCAAAGGAAGAACTACATCATCGTCAACATTGTCATGGTGACCAATGTCTTCAGCAGCGGTGGGATCAGCTGCTGGAATGTCTTCAGCTTCATGAGCCTTTGTGGAAGCAGGCTCATGGACAGTCAGTTGGCGCTCTTGATGTTCAGCGGCAGGGCGAACCATGGAGATAGGTTCAACAACTAAGGGCTCTGTGGGAGCAGCACGATCCTTCTTGGTCTTGCGCTTCTTCTTGGAGGGAGTAGCAGCAGAGGCTTTAGGATGTTTCCTCTTTCTGGCTTCAGCCTCAGCAGTCCTCATCTTCTTCAGTTCTGAAGCGGTTGACCTGGCCTTTAGCTTCGAGCCAGTCATGCTGGCTGGGAAGACAATGGGATGTGCTTCCTGCCTTGGTGCCATGGGTGCGGCCACAGCGGGCTTCTTCTTCTTCTTTGCATCCATCCTGGGGTCGATGCCAGGGCGACCAAGGGCCTTGCGCTTCTCAGCCTCATTGTAGGCTTGCACACACTTGTCAGCCAGGCTCTTCATGCGCTCACGAGAACCTTGAGCTTCTTCACGCTTCTTGAGAAAGGCTTCTTTGAGCTCGTGCAACATGATCTTGAAGTTCTTGACCTCTTGCACACTGATCTTGGCCATATGCTTCTTAAACTGAGCTTTCTCAAAGTCGATCTTCTGCTTCAGATCAACGATGCACTGGGCTATAGCTAGCTCTGAAGCAATGGCGCCATGGAAGGCAACACTGAGGCCAATCGAAAGTTGCAGATCTTCAAAGCTGAGGTTGGGCGTGTCAAACCACTCGTCAATGAAGTTATGGATGATTGCCACATCAAAGAGAGGCAAATTATTGAAGATTTCTGCTTCTTCTTTGCTCTTGATCAGTTGCTCAAGAGCGTCATCTGCAAGATCTTCATCGATGGACAGATCAATAGTGTCGTTGCGCAGAATTGCAGCAGTAGTCAGTTCTTTGCTGGTGTGTTGCAGAGGCATCTTGACTTTTGAGGGCTTAGAGATGCGTGACAAATCTTCAGACTGCACACTGTCTTCAGGAGGTGCAGTAGCCAGTGGCTTCGCCCGTGATATTTTTGGTGCTGAGGCAGGCTTTGAAGCTTTAGGCTGCTTCAGTTTCTTTGGCTTCGGTGATGCAGGCGCTTCATCAGATTCAGCGTCATCTGCAGGCTCATCCACGGCTGTCCCTTGAACCACGATATGAGTGATGAGACCTTCCAGGTTGTAGAAGGGCCCAACAAGATTGGGTTCAGCTTCGCGGGTGCCATCGGCACGGGGAGCAGAGGGACCAGGGTTGAAGTCTAGTCCTAATGACTTCTTGTTCTGCTTCGCCGAATTCTGGGCAAACTGGAAGTTGCGCTTGAACAGATTGTCGTCACGACGCCATAGCAGTGACGATGGGTCAGCATCCGCAGGCTGTGGTCCACAGACCATGCAGGGATAGAAGCCTTGTTCAATGGCTTCATCTCTGGACCTGGTTTGAAGATTTCTGTATAGGATGTCTCCCCATGGTCGCTTGATGGAATTCTTCTCAGCATATTCCTTGGTCACAAACCTGTACTTAAACCACTGTTCTGCCCAATATCGTCGAATCCATTGGGTCCGTGTCTTGCGCTGATTGTAATCCTCTTCTGGATCTGTCTTGTACAGCTCTGAGAGGTCATCGGGCAGATCTCTTGATGTTTCACCTCGACGCTTTCTGCCACCCTTCCTTGCTGATTTCTCTACAGCCATGAAATTTAAACTGAATGGCTTCAATACGTTCAAAGGCTTCAAAGGCTTTCGCTTGCTGGACAAACATGAACTGGCTTCGGGAGAATTTATATGATGATGTAAGAATTCTGCAAATGAATGCAGACTATGAGAACCAAGGGATTCTCCCACGGACATGTACCTGTGACAGCATTAAGGTGCGAGGGAAGGGGAAGAGGTCATATGCATTCTCAGAAGATTTTGAAGATAAATCAGTTTAGAAGACATTGACCTCATCGTGCGAAGACATTCACTCATAGATAAGGAGTTGGTTCCAGATTTGTACGAATCCACGGATCAGTACAAGTGAGGAATCTAACTACTTTGTGAAGCATAAGTGAACATACTAGGCATATTATGAGATGCAGTATGAAATAGATCCAACTTGTGTGAACAGAAACTGCTTGTGGTAGAAAGTGACGAATCTATAGGATCAAAGGGGCCGTAAAAAGGAAGTTTTATTTACCACACAAAGAACTGCTAGACGGAGTGGAAGAGGAGGCCGAGCAGTTCGATCGTCTGTGCCCTAACTTGGTGACGGAGGACAGCTACGGCGACGGCGGAGAAGATGTCCACGGCCGGCGTGAAGACGGCGTCGGAGAGGTCGCGGCAGCTAAGCGCTTCATCGCCGGCGTCGTCGAGGGCTAGCGGTGGCGCTAGGGTTCGTGCGAGAGTGGAGAAAGAATAATGACTATGGTGAGGCGTGTATTTATAGGGACAGGGACGGCACATCGTCATTACACAGGTGCCCCTGGCAATTCACATCTGAAGAACATGTGGCCATCATGCAACATATCGGAGGTTGTTCCACGTTCCCACGCACGCCTGGATTGTCGGGTGGTCGTTCCTACTTCTCTGGGTTTCAGGTGAAGGAATTAGCATTGAAAGCGGACTTAATGTTTGTCTCTGTATCTTCTGCTGACAAGGACGCAGAGAAGACATTCGACAGTTTCAAGAGAATGCATATGATTTGGAGAGATAGAGTTTGAGATAGAAAGCATAGAGAGGTTAGGGTTAGGGTCCAATCACATTCACTTAGTTCAAAAGATTCAGCAAGAAGACATAGCTATAAGTGAATGCTGTAGAGGACAGAACACTAGTATATATATGTATATATAAGAAAAGCAGTCAAATCAACATCGTGAAGATAATCATGAATACAAGTTGAGATTGAAGGCAAACCAAATGTGAAGACATACCAAACGTAACGCCATGAGTGAAACACTTCAAACATAAAAATTTGGTGGCGGCGTTACCCACTGTATAGGAAGTATTAGACCCAGACACGACGCACAATTATCGTGGCACTCCAAAGTCAAATTCCACATTAATGTATTCACACTTAGAATGTATGTCTTCATTGATTGAAGATATACTTTACTTCGTGTGTTGCACATCTAAGTCATCAATATGCATAAGGGTTAGGATGTGTGCCTGATCACAGGACATTTGAGGATTCCAAGATATTTAGCTCACACCGTAACTTGCAAAATCTCTTCTCATCCAAGGGCTTGGTGAAGATATCTACCAATTGCTCTTCAGTGTTGACGTGTATGATATCAATATCTTCCTTCACAACATGATCTCTGAGAAAGTGATGACGAATTTCAATGTGCTTTGTCTTCGAGTGCTGAACTGGGTTGTTGGCAATCTTGATGGCGCTTTCGTTGTCGCAGTAGAGTGGCACTTGCTTCAGATGAATGCCATAGTCTTTGAGTGTTTTCTTCATCCACAGAAGCTGAGCGCAGCAAGATCCAGCAGCAATGTATTCAGATTCAGCAGTGGAGAGAGATACACAGTTCTGCTTCTTTGAAGACCAACATACAAGTGATCGTCCCAGAAAGTGTCATGTGCCTGATGTAGACTTGCGATCCACCTTGTCACAAGCATAATCAGCATCCGAGAATCCAACCAGATCAAACTCTGAGCCCTTTGGATACCATAATCCTAGAGTTGGGGTGTAAGCCAAATATCGAAGAATTCGCTTCACAGCTAAGTGATGCGATTTCTTTGGTGCCGCTTGGAATCGAGCACACATGCAAACACTAAGCATAATATCTGGCCTAGATGCACATAGATAAAGTAAAGAACCAATCATGGAGCGGTATACCTTTTGATCGAACTCTTTAGCATTGTTGTCGGGACCCAGATGATGTTTGGCTGGCATTGGCGTCGTGAAGCCTTTGCAGTCTTGCATACCAAACTTCTTCAAGCAATCTTTGAGATACTTCTCTTGAGATATAAAGATGCCGTTGCGTTGCTGACGTATTTGAAGACCAAGGAAGAACTTCATCTCACCCATCATGGACATCTGATATTGCTCTTGCATCATATATCCAAACTCTTCACTGTATTTCTGATTGGTGCAGCTGAAGATAATGTCATCCACATATATTTGGCACACGAACAGTTCACCATCATATGTCTTCGTGAAGAGAGTGGGGTCGAGGGAACCAGATTTGAAGCCTTTGCTCTTCAGGAAGTCTTTAAGTGTGTCATACCAAGCCCGAGGGGCTTGTTTGAGGCCATACAGTGCCTTGTTGAGCTTGTACACCATGTCAGGATGTTTTGGATCTTCAAAGCCAGGCGGTTGTGCAACATATACTTCTTCTTCAATCTTGCCATTGAGAAAAGCGCTCTTCACATCCATTTGATATAGAAGTATGTTATGATGATTTGCATATGCCAGTAGTATGCGTATGGCTTCAAGTCTAGCCACATGAGCAAATGTTTCATCGAAGTCAATCCCTTCAACTTGAGTGTATCCTTGAGCAACGAGACGAGCTTTGTTTCTGACAACTTGACCATGCTCATCTTGCTTATTGCGATAGATCCATTTGGTGCCTATTATATTGTGCTTCCGAGGATCAGGACGCTTAACCAGTTCCCATACATTATTCAGGTCAAATTTTTGAAGCTCTTCTTGCATAGCTTGAATCCATTCAGGTTCCATGAAGGCTTCTTCAACTTTCTTGGGTTCTGTTATTGAGACGAATGCGAAGTGCCCACAGAAATTTGCTAGTTGTGTTGCCCTTGAACGAGTGAGTGGACCTGGTGCATTGATGCTATCAATTATTCTCTCAATCTGTACTTCATTTGCAACACGAGGATGTACAGGACGAAGATTTTGCTCTTGCTGATCATTCTCATTGTTAGAGGGATTGTCTTCAGGCTGAGCATTGTCTTCAGGTTGATCAGGTGCGGAGATGATAAGTTCTTTTTCAGGTTGAGCTTCAGAAGGTATGATTTCTCCAGTTTCCATAAGTTTGATTGATTCACTGGACGGAACTTCATCTAGCACATTTGGCAGGTGCTCTCTTTGTGAGCCATTAGTCTCATCGAACCGCACATCCACTGTTTCAACCACTTTATAATGAAAGAGATTGAAGACTCTGTAGGAGTGCGAATCCTTTCCATATCCAAGCATAAAACCCTCATGTGCTTTTGGTGCAAATTTTGAAGTGTGATGTGGATCCTTGATCCAGCACCTGGCGCCAAATACTCTAAAGTAACTAACATTTGGCTTCTTGCCAGTAAGGAGCTCATAGGATGTCTTGTTCAGAAGCTTGTGAAGATAAACACGGTTGATGATATGGCATGAAGTGTCAATGGCTTCAGGCCAGAATTTTATTGGAGTCTTGTATTCATCAAGCATCGTCCGAGCCATCTCAATAAGTGTTATGTTCTTGCGTTCGACGACGCCATTCTGCTATGGCGTGTACGGAGCTGAGAATTCATGTGCGATGCCCAAAGTATCAAGATATGTATCTAGGCCAGTGTTCTTGAATTCAGTGCCATTGTCACTTCTGATGTGCTTTATCTTGGCGCCATAGTTGTTCATTGCTCGATTGGCGAAGCGTCTGAAGATATCTTGCACTTCAGTCTTGTAAAGGATTATATGCACCCAAGTAATATCTTGAATAATCATCAACAATGACAAAGCCATAGAGACAAGCAGTAGTAGTAAGAGTTGAGTAATGAGTGGGACCGAAAAGATCCATGTGTAGCAGTTTGAAGGGTTGAGTCGTTGTCATGATTGTCTTCGAGGGATGCTTGGCCCTCGTCATCTTTCCTGCTTCACAGGCACCGCATAAGTGATCCTTCTTGAACTTGACGCCCTCGATGCCTATGATATGCTTCTTCCTTGCAAGGGTGTGGAGGTTCCTCATGTCAGCATGCCCTAGCCTTCGATGCTAGAGCCAGCATTCAGAAGCTTTTGCTAGAAGACATATGGCAAGTTGTGGTCCTGCTGAGAAATCTACCACGTACAAATCATCTTTCCGATACCCTTCAAACACTAGAGACTTGTCAGATTCCATTAGTACAAGGCAACGATATTTTCCAAACATCACAATCATGTTTAAATCGCAAAGCATTGAGACAGACATTAAGTTGAAACCAAGGGATTCAACAAGCATGACTTTATCCATGTGTTGATCCTTTGAGATTGCAACTCTACCTAGACCCAATACCTTGCTTTTACCAGTGTCAGCAAATGTGATGTGACTTTTGTCAGATGGACGTAAAGTTGAGTCCATGAGAAGGCTTTGCTTGCCAGTCATGTGATTTGTACACCCACTATCAATAATCCATTCTGAAGCAGCTGGTGTCGTACCCTACAGTGCAGTTAGGGGGATAGGCTTCACGAAGAGAATTGTGAAGCAAAAACATTTGACGAGCCAGTGGATTATTAAATCTTAGATCGAGATTAGGACTGATAGGGCAAGTTGCAAGCGATTCAGAAACAAAGTACATAGTAAGACCATTTGGGCATTTGATCTTGCGCCCGACAAGATGTTTAAGGTCCCCAGCAATAGTGTCAGACGATTTTGGTTTTCGGCTGGAGACCTTTCCCTGCAAAAGAGAGTTAAGCTTTCTTAGCCACCCACATATTCAGGGGTGGCTTCAAAGCAATAATTCTAAGTGCAGCATCTGAGAACTTTGGCTTTGGAGCCCTAGCAAAAAGTCTTGTAGGTGGACAATGGTACTCATAAGAATAAGCGGAATAGTTCTTGGTCTTATGAACATGGCAGTTTGATGAACCGTGCTCATATTCATAGGCCTGTGTATGGCTTCCCTGCAAAACATTTGCGTTAGTGCGACTCAGGTGAGTCCTCTGTCTGTATGAAGCCCTTGGACCGTATGAAGCCTGTGGTCTGGGGTTTGTCTTCTTCACCTGTGGTGTCATGATGACATTCATAGGAATATTCTCCAAACACCTTTTCGGCACCCAGATCTTCTTCATAGGCGGTCCATTCCTGCAGTTAGTACCAATGTACCTGGCAAACACTTTACCATTCTGATTTTTAAACAGTTTATAGTTTGCATCAAAGGATTCATCAATAACAATGGGGTTAGCACAAGTGAAGCCAGATAGGGTGGATGGATCCGCTGAAGGTTCCTTTGTAGCAACCCATGTGGTTTTGGGGTACTGCTCAGGTTTCCAGTAAGAGCCATCAGCATTCATTTTCCTTTCGAACCCGACACCCTCTTTCCTAGGGTTTTGGTTCAGGATCTGCCTTTTGAGGACATCATATAGTGTCTGATGCCCTTTGAGACTTTTGTACATCCCTGTTTCAAGCAGTGTCTTCAACCTAGCATTCTCATCAGCAATAGCAGTGGTATCCTCAGCAGAGGGGTTAGTTACCACATCAATAGTTGAAGATATTGCAACAGTAGTAGCAGTAGAACATTCAGCAACAGAAGTAGCGTTATCACGCTCAATGCATTTAAGACATGGTGGTTCAAATCCTTCCTGAGCTGAACTGATCTGTTTGGCGCGAAGTGACTCATTTTCCTTTTGAAGATCTTCATGAGCCGCTCTCAATTTCTCAAGATCTTGCTTCCTTTGAAGATAATCATAGGAAAGCCTTTCATGAGTTGTTGAGAGCGTTTCATGACGACTTTCAAGTTCCTCATACTTAACGTGAAGATTTTTTATGTCTTTGATTAAGGACTGAGATCGAGTCATTTCAGCGTCTAACAGATCATCGCTTTTGTCTAACATTTTTTGAATGTGTTCCATAGCTTTCTGTTGTTCAGTTGCAATTTTAGCAAGTATTTTGTAGCTGGGTTTGGAATCACAATCAGAGTCATCGTCACTAGATGTTTGATAGTGAGTAGTGTGCGTGTTTACCTTGGCACCACGTGCCATGAAGCAGTAGGAAGGAGCGGAGTAGTCCTTGTCATTTGCATCGGTGTCGGTGATGAAGTCATTGTCTTCAGTGTTGAAGATGGACTTGGCAACGTATGTTGTTGCCAGACTTGCAACGCCAGAATCGGACTCCTCCTCAGACTCCACCTCCGCCTCCTCAGAAGCGGACTCCTCCTCAGAGTCCATTTCCTTGCCAACAAACGCACGTGCCTTGCCAGATGTGCTCTTCTTGTGTGATGAAGACTTGGAGGAAGACTTGGAAGAAGATTTTGAGTATTTCTTCTTCTTCTTGTCGTCAGAGTCATACTCCTTGCTCTTCTTCTTCTTCTTGTTCTCATTGTCCCACTGTGGACACTCAGAGATGTAGTGGCCAGGTCTCTTACACTTGTGACATGTTCTCTTCTTGTAGTCATGAGCAGAAGCTTCATCATTCCTTGAGCTTGATCGTGAAGACTTTCTGAGGCCTTTCTTCTTGGTGAATTTTTGGAACTTCTTCACAAGCATAGCAAGCTCCCGTCCAATGTCTTCAGGATCATCAGAACTGCTGTCAGATTCTTCTTCAGATGAGGAGACAGCCTTTGCCTTCAAGGCACGAGTTCGCCCATAGTTGGGACCGTAGATGTCTCTTTTCTCAGAAAGCTGAAACTCGTGTGTGTTGAGCCTCTCAAGTATGTCAGACGGATCGAGTGTCTTGAAATTAGGACGTTCTTGAATCATCGGGGCTAGGGTGTCAAACGAACTATCAAGTGATATCAGGAGTGTCTTGACGACTTCATGCTTGGTGATCTCAGTAGCGCCGAGGGCTTGAAGCTCATTTGTGATGTCAGTGAGTCGATCATACGTGAGCTGGACATTCTCATTGTCATTTCTCTTGAAGCGGTTGAAGAGGTTGCGAAGGACACTGATTCTCTGATCTCTCTGGGTTGAGACGCCTTCGTTGACCTTGGATAGCCAGTCCCAGACTAGGTTAGATGTTTCCAAAGCACTCACGCGGCCATACTGTCCTTTGGTCAGATGACCACAGATGATATTCTTGGCAGTAGAGTCCAGTTGAATGAACTTCTTGACATCAGCGGCAGTGACACCTTCTCCAGCCTTGGGAATGCCGTTTGACGACATACCATAGGTCGACATCAATGGCTTCAAGATGCATGCACATCTTATTCTTCCAGTAGGGATATTCAGTTCCATCGAAGACGGGGCACGCAGCGGAGACTTTAATTATCCCTACAGTCGACATAGCTAAAACTCCAGGTGGTTAAACCGAATCACACAGAACAAGGGAGTACCTTGCTGTGATACCAATTGAAAGTGCTAGTGATCGACTAGAGGGGGGGGGGGTGAATAGGCGATTTTTATGAAAGTCTTCAAAACATGTAAGTTTCGAAGACAAATGATAGAAATAAACCTATTATCATGCAACGGAAGGTAGACTACACTAGGCAAACCATAGTCACATATTCAATGAAGTGAAAGCATAATGACTAATAACAGCTAGGCAGTAAGGATCAGGTAGGAAGATATTGAGAAGCCAATTAGTACACGTAATCACTTAGTGAAGTCAAATGGTGATGCTATCGTACAATGACTTCACAAGAACCAACAGTAAGTAAAGGGAAGGATGAAACCAGTGACTCATTGAAGACAATGATGTGTTGGACCAGTTCCAGTTGCTGTGACAACTGTACGTCTGGTTAGGGAGGCTGAGATTCAACTCAGAAGACCTCGTCTTCACCTTATTCCCCTTGATCTAAGGACACCCAGTCCTCGCCCAATCACTCTGGTAAGTCTTCAAGGTAGACTTCCAAACCTTCACAGACTTTGTTCACCGACGATCCACAATGACTCTTGGATGCTCAGAACGTGATGCCTAACCGGCTGGAGGATTCACAATCCTCAAGTGTAATAAGTCTTCAGATCACACAGACAAGAAGACTTAAGTGATGCCTAACACTCTTTGGCTCTGGGTGGTTAGGGCTTTATCCTCTCAAGGAATTCTCTTTCAAAGGCTTCGAGGTGGGTTGCTCTCAAACGACAAAAGCCTTACTTTAACTCTGAGCAGCCAACCGTTTATGGTTGTAGGGGGTGGGCTATTTATAGCCACTAGGCAACCCAACCTGATTTGTCCGAAATGACCCTGGGTCACTAAGGAACTGACACGTGTTCCAACGGTCAGATTTCAAACACACACGGCAACTTTACTTGGGCTACAAGAAAAGCTGACTTGTCCAACTCTGGACAAGATTCGCTCTCATAGTCTTCACTCGAAGACATAGGATTTTAGTTAAGCATCACTTCAATCATTCCGACTGGTTCTCTTGGACCCCACTTAACAGTACGGTGGTTCCTATGACTCAACAAAGAAGAAAAAGAACTACGAAAGATCTAAGTCTTCGCGCTTCATAGTCTTCATGCGATGTATTCTCTTGTCATAGTCTTCAATGTGAATGTCTTCACATACCACCTTTGACTTCAATGTTTTCATACATTTTTAGGGGTCATCTCTGGTAGGAAAACCGAATCAATGAGGGACTTCTAGCTGTGTTATCCTGCAATTCTCACAAACACATTAGTCCCTCAACTAGGTTTGTCGTCAATACTCCAAAACCAACTAGGTTGGCACTAGATGCACTTACAGGTGCAAAGGTGATCTAGGAGTGGATCACCAGATAGCGGTCAAAATTATCCTTACAGGAATAAGGAAATGTTTCTCGGTTATGGAGGTGATAAAGAGCTCGACGTAAAGAGTTACGTCGATGCAAGATTAACACCTATCCAGATAGCTCTGAGTAGAGATACCGGATACGTATAATGGAGCAACAATTTGAATAGCTCCAAGTGGAACGTGGTAGCAGCATCTACGATATGACATAAAGTTTTGCGAAATACATAGGGATCTGAATATTGCAGACCCGTTGACTACAACCTCTCTCACAAGCATAACATGATCAAACCCAGAACTCATTGAGTGTTAATCACATAGTGATGTGAACTAGATTAGTGACTCTAGTAAACTCTTTGGATGTTGGTCACATGGCGATGTGACTTGTGAGTGTTAATCACATGGCAATGTGAACTAGATTATTGACTCTAGTGCAAGTGGGAGACTGTTGGAAATATGCCCTAGAGGCAATAATAAATTAGTTATTATTATATTATATTTCATTGTTCATGATAATCGTTTATTATCCATGCTAGAATTGTATTGAAAGGAAACTCAGATACATGTTTGGATACATAGACAACACCATGTCCCTAGTAAGCCTCTAGTTGACTAGCTCGTTGATCAATAGATGGTTACGATTTCCTGACCATGGACATTGGATGTCGTTGATAACGGGATCACATCATTAGGAGAATGATGTGATGGACAAGACCCAATCCTAAGCCTAGCACAGGATCGTGTAGTTCGTATGCTAAAGCTTTTCTAATGTCAAGTATCATTTCCTTAGACCATGAGATTGTGCAACTCCCGGATACCGTAGGAGTGCTTTGGGTGTGCCAAACATCACAACGTAACTGGGTGGCTATAAAGGTGCACTACGGGTATCTCTAAAAGTGTCTGTTGGGTTGGCACGAATCGAGACTGGGATTTGTCACTCCGTGTAACAGAGAGGTATCTCTAGGCCCATTCGGTAGGACATCATCATAATGTGCACAATGTGACCAAGGAGTTGATCACGGGATAATGTGTTGCGGAATGAGTAAAGAGACTTGCTGGTAACGAGATTGAACAAGGTATCAGGATACCGACGATCGAATCTCGGGCAAGTATCGTACCAATAGACAAAGGGAATTGTATACAGAATTGATTGAATCCTTGACATCGTGGTTCATCCGATGAGATCATCGTGGAGCATGTGGGAGCCAACATGGGTATCCAGATCCCGTTGTTGGTTATTGACCGAAGAGTTGTCTCGGCCATGTCTGCATGACTCCCGAGCTCGTAGGGTCTACACACTTAAGGTTCGATGATGCTAGGGTTATAGGGAATAGATGTACGTGGTTACCAGATGTTGTTCGGAGTTCCGGATGAGATCCCGGACGTCACGAGGAGTTCCGAAGGTAAAGATTGATATATAGGAAGTATGGTTTTGGCCACTGAAAGTGTTCCGGACATCACCGGTAGTGTACCGGGACCGCCGGAGGGGTCCGGGGGTCCACCGGGAGGGGCCACGGGCCCCGGAGGCATACATGGGCCAAGTGTGAGAAGGGACTAGCCCCTAGGCGGGCTGGGGCCCCTCCCCACCAAGGCCCATGCGCCTAGAGAGAAGAGGGGGCAAACCCTAAGGGCAGATGGGCCCTAAGGCCCATGCCTGGTGCGCCTCCCTCTCCCCCCACTTGGCTGCCACCCCAGATGGGGATTGGGGCTGCCGCCACCCCTAGGGTGGAAACCCTAGGTGAGGGTGCAGCCCTCCCTCTCCCCCTATATATAGTGGAGGCAAAGGGGCAGCCCAACACATGAAGTTCTTCCCCTGTTGGCCCAGCCCTACCCCTCTCCCTCCTCGTCTCTCGTAGTGCTTGGCGAAGCCCTGCTGGAGTCCCACGCTCCTCCACCACCACCACGCCGTTGTGCTACTGCTGGACGGAGTCTTCCCCAACCTCTCCTTCTCCCCTTGCTGGATCAAGGCGTGGGAGACGTCACCGGGTTGCACGTGTGTTGAACGCGGAGGCGCCGTTGTTCGGAGCTTAGATTGGAATCAACCGCGATCTGAATCGCTACGAGTACGACTCCTTCATCCGCGTTCTTGCAACGCTTCCGCTTAGCGATCTACAATGGTATGTAGATGCACTCCCCTTCCCCTCGTTGCTAGACTACTCCATAGATTGATCTTGGTGATGCGTGGAAAATTTTAAATTTCTGCTACGATCCCCAACAGTGGCATCATGAGCTAGGTCTATGCGTAGTTTCTATGGATGAGTAGAACACAAGTTGTTGTGGGCGTCAATTTTGTCAATTTACTTGCCGTTACTAGTCTTGTCTTGATTCGGCGGCATCGTGGGATGAAGCGGCCCAGAACGACCTTACACGTACTCTTATGTGAGACAGGTTCCACCGACTGACATGCACTAGTTGCATAAGGTGGCTAGCGGGTGTCTGTCTCTCCCACTTTAGTCGGATCAGATTCGATGAAAAGGGTCCTTAAGAAGGGTAAATAGAAATTGTCATATCACGTTGTGGTTTTGGCGTAGGTAAGAAACGTTCTTGCTAGAAACCTATAGCAGCCACGTAAAAACTTGCAACAACAATTAGAGGACGTCTAACTTGTTTTTGCAGCATGTGTCATGTGATGTGATATGTCCAAAAGGATGTGATGAATGATATATGTGATGTATGAGATTAATCATGTTCTTGTAATAGGAATCACGACTTGCATGTCGATGAGTATGACAACCGGCAGGAGCCATAGGAGTTGTCTTAATTTATTTATGACCTGCGTGTCAACATAAACGTCATGTAATTACTTTACTTTATTACTAAAGCGTTAGCCATAGTAGTGGAAGTAATAGATGACGAGACAACTTCAAGAAGACACGATGATGGAGATCATGGTGTCATGCCGGTGACAACGATGATCATGGAGCCCCAAAGATGGAGATCAAAAGGAGCAAATGATATTGGCCATATCATGTCACTATTTGATTGCATGTGATGTTTATCATGTTTTACATCTTATTTTCTTAGAACGACGGTAGCTTAAATAAGATGATCCCTCGCAATAATTTCAAGAATTGTGTTCCCCCTAACTGTGCACCGTTGCGAAGGTTCGTTGTTTCGAAGCACCATGTGATGATCGGGTGTGATAGATTCTAACGTTCGAATACAATGGGTGTAAGCCAGATTTACACACGCAATACACTTAGGTTGACTTGACGAGCCTAGCATGTACAGACATGGCCTTGGAACACAGAAGACCGAAAGGTCGAACATGAGTCGTATAGAAGATACGATCAACATGAAGATGTTCACCGATGATGACTAGTCCGTCTCACATGATGATCGGACATGGCCTAGTTGAATCGGATCATGTATCACTTAGATGACTAGAGGGATTTCTATCTGAGTGGGAGTTCATTAAATAATTTGATTAGATGAACTTAATTATCATGAACATAGTCTAAATGTCTTTGCAAATATGTTGTGGATAAATACCTCACACTTTAGCTCCCTGTTTTAATACATTCCTAGAGAAAGACTAAGTTGAAAGATATTGTAAGCAATGATGCGGACTGGGTCCGTAGTCCGAGGAGTGTCCTCACTGCTACACAGAAGGCTTACGTCTTTGATGCATCGCTCAATGTGCAAACCCCTACAACATCGTCTGTGGATGTTGTGAACACCTGACAGACACGTCCTGATGACTACTTGATAGTTAAGTGCACCATACTTTACGGCTTAGAATCGAGATTCCAATGATGTTTTGAATGCCATAGAACATATGAGATGTTCCAAGAGCTGAAATTGGGATTTCAGGCTCATGCCCGTATTGAGAGGTATGAGACCTCTGACAAGCTCTTTTCCTACAAGATGGAGGAGAATAGTTCAGCTAGTGAGCATGTGCTCAGAATGTCTGGGTGCTACAATCACTTGAATCAAGTGGGAGTTAAACTTCCAGATAAGATAGTGATTGATAGAATTCTCTAGTCACTATCACTAAGCTACTAGATCTTCGTGATGAACTATGACATGCAAGGGATGGAGATGATCCCGGAGCTTCCCGTCCCGTCCTCATGGATGTCAAGGTGTATGAGCACCCTATGCTCTAGCCCTTTTCTACCGTACACTGGAACCCCGCCATCACGCGCAGGCAAAGTGATCTAGTTGATGCGGGGCACACACCGCGGGCACGACATCCAGGCCCACACCCCGACGCACTTGGTCTCCGTCTTCAGCCTCGTAGACTTCTCCACGTAGTCCAGGGAGCAGACAGCGCCGATGGCCGAGGCAATGGACTAGCCATTCCAAGCCTGCAGCGGTAGCCCTTCAAGACACAAATGCACATGGTGCTTCTGGTCTACATGCTCCGCGTGCGCCTCGAGCCGCCAAGCACGCACCTGGAGCTAGTTGTCACCAAGAGGGAGGGCGCTTTGCCCGATGGCGAGCGTGCGGTGGTGAGGATGAATGAAGCGGATGAGGAATTTCTTGGGGAAGTGCAGCCCGACGAAGACGTCCGGTGGCAGCGCACCCACGGCCTTGCAGACAGCCCTGACCACATCCCCAGTGGAGACCCGCTGCCCATGGTCGAGCCAGGCCACCACTACGACGGAGGAGAGCAACGCCGCCTCCTGGATAGGCTGCGTCCGCGATAGGTCTTTCTAATTTTATTCATACTATCACAGTCACGTATACACCCCGACCTCTTATACCCGTCTCAAACATCCAGGCAGACCCTCCGATAATTGATCGGTGAAAAAAACACAACCAATCAGAACTCTCAAACCGCAGACAAACACCTGGGCTAACCAGCACCCTTCATACCCAGCCTAAATATAGGGCGGATATGGGGCGGTCCACGCATGCCCGGACGCGTCCGTCTGATAGGCCCGGCCCACCATCGGCCCCATAGCTGTCCCACAAAAACTCAAATCCGGGCGCCTCGCTCCGAACCCTAGCTCACTCTCTCTCACTCTGTCCTCTCTTCTCCCTCTCCGATTTTGATCCCGTCCACTACGATGTCCGGCGACTTCGGTTCCGAGCTCGATTGCGAGGAGGAGATGAACCTCCGCATTGCGTTGTAGTGGTCGAAGGTGGAGACCGGCGGCAACTCCGGATCTGGACCCTCCCGGCCCGCACGCAGCGATGCCAGGACAGCACGGTCCGCACCACTCCCACGCCATCTCCTTCCCCCGTCGGCTGCTCCTCCATGCGGCAGCGGTGGGTGCTAGTGCCCGCGCCGCCAGCCCACACGCGCACTCTGGAATCGGAGGAGTGTGCCACGCGCCCTGAGAGGCGGCGTGCACGGGAGAGGGATGCGGCGAAGCAATCCGCACGCCGCCGCCGCGGGATGCAGGCGGACCCCGACGAGGACACACAACTCCTCGCATGGGTCTACCATCGGTCCCTCACGACACCGGAGATGGACACTCCCGCCCGTCGGTTCTATATCCGGCATATCTCGTAGTAGGGGTCCTATGCTAGGCATCTTGGAGTCATGGTAACATGGACACAGGATTTTACCCAAGTTCGGGCTCTCTTGAAGAGATAATACCCTACGTCCTGCTTTTGATTGTATTGATATGGGGATAGTACATAGTACATGTATCTACCACGAGATTGTAGTAATGAATATGAGATGATCTATTGACTAGCCTGGCCTCGGTTTATATAACACACCAGAGGCCAGGGTTTAAAGGAGTCCTTATCTTGGGCGCCAAGTCTTGTGGAATCCTCCTCGCATGCGGCATGGGGTGCCCGAAGTGGCCCATAAGTGAACCGCCATGGGGGTCCTCGGCCCAATGCAGCTGGTCGGGAGACGACGTGGTGAGTACCCCCTAGTCCAGGACACCGTCAATAGCCCCCTGAACCGGTCTTCAAGTTGGGGACGCTCCTCGATTCTTCCAAACTGTTCTCCATCTTCGGTCGTCGGTCTTGAAACCTGGTGCAACAAATCTTCTCATCTTCGATCTTGAGGATCCCCGAAGTGAATCCGAAGAGTCTACACATTGGGTATCCGAGGAGCCCTTTAAGTTTTTGGCCTTTAGCAATGCCTTGTTATTTTTACACCACACCTCGGGTTTGAAGTTGTTCCCGTGTGGCGGTGTTCTTTTGCGTCCGAGCTCCAATGCCGGACTGCATCCGAGATATTTTTTGCAGCCGAGCACCAATGTCGGACCGCTTCCAAGCTCCAACGCCGGAATGTATCTGAGCTCCATTGCTGGACTGTATCCGAAGTGTCATAGATTACCTCGGTCTTGAAAAAGTTAAAAGGGTAGAACCGAGCTTAATGTCAGACATGCCCTCTATGGAGCCAACCACTTGCAACCGAGCTTTATGCTGGACTGCTTCCGAGGTATCTTTTGCAGCCGAGCACCAACACCGGACTATATCCGGGCTCCAACATCGGACCGTATCCAAGGTGGTGCACCACCTCGGTCATGGGCTGATTTATATGAATTTCTGATTTGTGCAATGTATTCTCTGCCGAGATGTAAGCCAGTAGCCCTAAGGTGCGTCTTGGCCTAATATCCGAGATGCACTTATAGGATAAAATCAAACCACTGACCCTAGTAGCCCCTGAGACTTAGGTCGATTCGTGAAATCGGCCTAAGGATCAATTCCCAGCTCGGTAGCATACTTAGAAATAGAAATGCGGTGTAATATATTAGAGGAAATAGTGATCGACGAATGGGCCCTTGAGAGAGCGTGATACGTCTCCAACCTATCTACTTTTTCTCACGCTTTTCCTCTTGTTTTGGACTCTAATTTGCATGATTTGAATGAAACTAACCCTGGACTAACGCTGTTTTCAGCAGAACTATCATGATGTTGTTTTTGTGCAGAAATAAAAGTTCTCGGAATGGAAAGAAACTTTTTGAGGATTTTTTGTAGCAATAATAAGAATTTCTGGAGCCAAGACCCACTAGAGAGGGGCCCCTAGGTGGGCACAACCCACCAGGGCGAGCCCCCCTCTCCTGGCGCGCCCAGGTGGGTTGTACCCACCTGGTGGCCCCGCCCCCTGATACTATAAATTCACATTATTCCAAAAAAATCAGGGAGAAAGAATTATCACGATCCACGAGATGGAGCCGCCGCCAAGCCCTATTCTTCCTCGAGAGGGCAGATCTAGAGTCCATTTGGGGCTCCAAAGAGAGGGATCTTCATTCTTCGTCATCACCAACCCTTCTCCATCGCGAATGCCATGATGCTCCCCATCGGGAGTGAGTAATTCCTTCGTAGGCTCACTGGTCGGTGAGGGTTAGATGAGACTCATCATGTAATCGGGTTAGTTTGATAGAGCTTGATCCCTAGTATCCACTATGTTCTTAGATTGATGTTGCTATGACTTTGCCATGCTTAATGCTTGTCACTTTGGGCCCGGGTGCCATGATTTCAGATCTAAACCATTTATGAATTCATCATTATATCCATGTGTTTTACGATCTTGCAAGTTATAGTCACTGATAACCCACAAGTATAGGGGATCGCAACCATTTTCGAGGATAGAGTATTCAACCCAAATTTATTGATCCGACATAAGGGGAGCCAAAGAATATTCTCAAGTATTAGCAGCTGAGTTGTCAATTCAACCACACCTAGAAACTTAATATCTGCAGCAAATGTTTAGTAGCAAAGTAATATGACAATAGTGGTAACGGTGGCAAAAGGTAACGGTAGCAAAAGTAATATTTTTGGGTTTTGTAGTGATTGTAACAGTAGCAACGGAAAAGTAAATAAGCGAAGAACAATATATGGAAAAGCTCGTAGGCATTGGATTGATGATGGAGAATTATGCCGGATGTGATCGATCATGTAACAGTCATAACCTAGGGTGACACAGAAGTAGCTCCAGTTCATTAATGTAATGTAGGCATGTATTCCGAATATAGTCATACGTGCTTATAGAAAAGAACTTGCATGACATGTTTTGTCCTACCCTCCTATGGCAGCATGGTCCTATTGGAAACTAAGGGATATTAAGGCCTCCTTTTAATAGAGTACCGGACCAAAGCATTAACACATAGTGAATACATGAACTCCTCAAACTACGGTCATCACCGGTAGTGGTCCCGAATATTGTCACTTTGTGGTTAACGGATCATAACACATAATAGGTGACTATAGACTTGCAAGATAGGATCAAGAACTCTCATATATTCATGAAAACATAATAGGTTCAGATCTGAAATCATGGCACTCAGGCCCTAGTGACAAGCATTAAGCATAGCAAAGTCATAGCAACATCAATCTCAGAACATAGTGGATACTAGGGATCAAACCCTAACAAAACTAACTCGATTACAGGATAAATCTCATCCAACCCATCACCGTCCAGCAAGCCTATGATGGAATTACTCACGCACGGCGGTGAGTATCATGAAATTGGTGATGGGGGAAGGTTGATGATGACGATGGCGACGGATTCCCCTCTCTGGAGCCCCGAACGGACTCCAGATCAGCCCTCCCGAGAGAGTTTAGGGCTTGGCGGCGGCTCTGTATCGTAAAACACGATGATTCCTACTCTCTGATTTTTTTCTCCCCAAAAGTGAATATATGGAGTCAAGGTTGAGGTTGGTGGAGCGTCAGGGGGCCCATGAGGCAGGGGGTAGGGCACGCCCCCACCCTCGTGGACAGGGTGTGGCCCCCCTGACGTGGATCTTTCTTACAGTATTTTTTATATATTCCAAAATAATTCTCCGTTGATTTTCAGGTCATTCCGAGAATTTTTATTTCTGCACAAAAATAACACCATGGCAGTTTTGCTGAAAACAACATCAATCCGGGTTAGTTCCATTCAAATCATGCAAGTTAGAGTCCAAAACAAGGGCAAAAGTGTTTGGAAAAGTAGATACGACGGAGACGTATCAACTCCCCCAAGCTTAAACCCTTGCTTGTCCTCAAGCAATTCAGTTGATAAACTGAAAGTGATAAAGAAAAACTTTTACAAACTCTGTTTGCTCTTGTTGTTGTAAATATGTAAAGCCAGCATTCAGGTTTTCAGCAAAGATTATGAACTAACCATATTCACAATAACACTTAGGTCTCATATTTACTCATATCAATGACATAATCAACTAGCGAGCAATAATAATAAATCTCGGATGACAACACTTTCTCAAAACAATCATGATATGATATAACATGATGGTATCTCGCTAGCCCTTGACCACAAAACATAAATACAGAGCACCTTTAAAGATCAAGGACTGACTAGACATTGTAATTCATGGTAAAAGAGATCCAGTCAAGTCATACTCAATGTAAACTAACAGTAATGGATGCAAATGACAGCGGTGCTCTCCAACTGGTGCTTTTTAATAAGAGGATGATTAGTCAACATAAAAGTAAATAGATAGGCCCTTCGCAGAGGGAAGCAGGGATTTGTAGAGGTGCCAGAGCTCGGTTTTGAAATAGATATGAATAATATTTTGAGCGGTATACTTGCATTGTCAACATAACAACCGAGAGATCTCGATATCTTCCATGCTACACACATTATAGGCGGTTCCCAAACAGAATGGTAAAGTTTATACCCCCCCCTCCACCACCAAGCATCAATCCATGGCTTGCTCGAAACAGCGAGTGCCTCCAACTAACAAGAGTCCCGAGGGAGTTTTGTTTGCAGTTATTTTGATTTGATTTGCATAAAGCATGGGACAGGGCATCCCGGTGACCAGCCATTTTCTCGTGAGTGAGGAGCGGAGTCCACTCATCTTAAGAATAACCCGCCTAGCATGGAAGATACAGACAGCCCTAGTTGATACATGAGCTATTAGAGCATACAAAACAGAATGTTTATTTGAAGGTTTAGAGTTTGGTACATACAAATTACTTGGAACGGCAAGTAGATACCGTATATAGGTAGGTATGGTGGACTCATATGGAACAACTTTGGGGTTTATGGAATTGGATGCACAAGCAGTATTCCCGCTTAGTACAAGTGAAGGCTAGAAAAAGACTGGGAAGCGACCAGCTAGAGGGCGACAACAGTCATGAACATGCATTAAAATTAATCAACACTGAATGCAAGCATGAGTAGGATATAATGCACCATGAACATAAATATCATGGAGGCTATGTTGATTTTGTTTCAACTACATGCGTGAACATGTGCCAAGTCAAGCCACTCGAATCGTTCAAAAGAGGATACCACCCTACCATACCACATCGCAACCATTTTAATAGCATGTTGGCACGCAAGGTAAACCATTATAAGCTCCTAGCTAATTAAGCATGGCATAAACAACTACAATCTCTAATTGTCATTGCAAATATGTTTCTTTTATAATAGGCTGAATCAGGAATAATGAACTAATCATATTTACAAAAACAAGAGAGGTCGAATTCATACCAGCTTTTCTCATCTCAATAAGTTCATCATGTAATCATCATTATTGCCTTTCACTTGCACGACTGAATAGTGTGGATAATAATAATAGTGCACGTGCATTGGACTAAGCTGGAATCTGCGAGCATTCAATTCAAGAGAGAAGACAAGGTAATATGGGCTCTTTGCTAGATCAACAATAATGCATATAAGAGCCACTCAACATTTTCATTATGGTCTTCTCCTCTCGACCCCCAAACAACAAGAAAAGAAATAAAACTATTTACACGGGAAAGCTCCCAACAAGAAAAAGAAGAACGAGAGATCATTTTAGGTTTTCTTTTTAATTACTACTACTACAGCATGAAAAGTAAGCTAATTGAAAGCTACAACTAATTTTTTTGTTTTTCTTAAGGTTTATCAAACACACAAGAAGAAAGCATAAAAAGGGAAATAAACTAGCATGGATATTACAATGAAAAAGTATGAGCACCGACAACTAGCATGAGTGTGTGAACATGAATGTAATGTCGGTGAGACATATGTACCCCCCCAAGCTTAGGCTTTTGGCCTAAGTTGGTCTATGGCCACGGCTGGCCTGACGGATATCCAAAGTTGTAGCTGGGGTCGTACTGAGATACATCGGCAATTGCGTGATGAGCTGCAGCTTGGAGTCGAGTTGTCTCCGCCCTCCTCTCGTACTCGGTCGCCTCCTCCCTGAACATATCTCCCCTTTGCCTGAAAGTCAAAGAAAGTAGGAGCAGGGAGAGCTACATGATAGGTGCGTCATTTGTCAAAGATTAGTCGGTACTGGAGGAACTGATCATTCCTCTCAACAAACTGATGACGAACCATAGCATCATAATCTAGATAAGGAGGCAACTCAATATCATCTCCACGTATGGGTATCTCAAGAAAGTTAGATATACGAGTTGCATAAATTCCACCAAAGAAATCTCCATGAATACGATTATTATGCAACCTACGTGCAACAATAGCCCCCAAGTTGTATTGTTTATCTCCTAAAACAGCGCTCCTGAGAACGCTAAGATCAGGTACACACATGTGACATGCTTCATCTTTATCGTTTATGCACCTTCCTATGAAGAGAGCAAAATAATGTATAGTGGGAAAATGAATGCTCCATATGGTGGCTTTAGTTACATCTCTAGATTCCCCCACTGTAATACTAGCAAGAAAATCTCAAAATTCAGATTTGCGAGGTTCACTAACATTACCCCACTGTGGGAGTTATAAGCAGTGTTAAAATCTTCTAAGTCCATGGTATAAGATTTATCATAAAGATCAAACAGGACAGTTTGGGAATTGCCTGATGATGAAAATTTAAACCTTCTCACAAATGAATCAGTTAAATAGAGGTATTGACGACACTTATCTGCCTCGAAGCTCTCCAGATCAGCATTACACACATATGCATCAAATTCCTCTTTAGTTCCTGCTTGGATCATGAAATCCTCTAACGGCCATTCACAAGGCCGCACTTGAGCATCCCTTGGTGGTTCCTCGTCCGCATCGCGTATTGCGGGTCTGGGTCCTTGCTTCCTTGAAGAACCACCTTGGTACATTTTTCTAAACATATTTCTTCCTCCGAAAAAATTCTGAAATTTTTAGTAACCCAAATAAAAGTGAACCAAACTCAACAAAATTGATAGCAACTACTCCTACAAGTGCCTAGAGGCAATATCCTGCATTAAAACTACTTTTGACCATATAAATTTGACATGCAAGCTCAAGAACAGGGTCACCTAAGTAGCAAAAATTTGCAATGAATAAAGCACTAGAACAAAAACTAATTGGACCATTGGAGGAGTCACATACCAAAGAACAATCCCCCAAAGCAGTTTGTGAATGGAGCTTTGAGCTAGGAGATCGAAAATGGCAGCAAGGAGCTTGAACTCGGGTTTGAGCTGGCTAGTGATTTTTTTGGGAGGAAGCAGTGTGTGGTAGCTGGAATAAGTGGAGGGGGCCCACGTGGGGTCCATGAGGCAGGGGGCGCAACCAGGGGGGTAGGGCGCGCCCTGGACCCTCGTGGCCAGGTGCTTGCTCCCCCTGGTGTGTTCTCAGTGCCAGATATTCTTGAATATTCTAGAAAAAAACATATTTAATTTTCAGGGCATTTGGAGAACTTTTATTTTTGGGGTATTTTTTATTGCATTGACTATTCACAAAACAGACAGAAAAATACTATTTTTGCTTTAGTTAATATAAATAACAGAAAGTAAAAAGAGGGTACAGAGAGTTGTGTTTCCTAAATTCATCCATCTCATGCTCATCAAAAGGAATCCACTAACAAGGTTGATCAGGTCTTGTTAACAAACTCATTTCGAATAACATGAAACCGGAGAATTTTCGAATAACACTAGGTTACCTCAACGGGGATATGCATGTCCCCAACAATAAAAATATCATATTTCTTTTTGACACTAGGAAGAGGAAATTCAAAACCTCCAATAGTAATTGTTGAAAATTTTCCAATAGAATTGATATTGTGGACTTGAGGTTGTTTCCTTGGAAAGTATACCGTATGCTCATTACCATTAACATGAAAAGTGACATTGCCTTTGGTGCAATCAATAACAGCCCATGCAGTATTCAAAAAGGGTCTTCCAAGATAATAGACATACTATCGTCCTCGGGAATATCAAGAATAACAAAGTCCGTTAAAATAGTAACGTTTGCAACCACAACAGGCACATCCTCACAAATACCGACAGGTATAGCTGTTGATTTATCAGCCATTTGCAAAGATATTTCAGTAGGTGTCAACTTATTTAAATCAAGTCTACGATATAAAAGAGAGAGGCATAACACTAACACCGGCTCCAAGATCACATAAAGCAGTTTTAACATAGTTTCTTTTAATGGAGCATGGTATAGTTGGTACTCCGGGATCTCCTAGTTTCTTTGGTATTCCACCCTTAAAAGTACAATTGGCAAGCATGGTGGAAATTTCAGCTTCCGGTATCTTTGTTTAATTAGTAACTATTTCTTTCATATATTTAGCATAAGGATTCATTTTAAGCATATCAGTCAAACGCATACGAAAAAATATAGGTCTAATCATTTCGACAAAGCGCTCAAAATCCTCATCATCCTTTTTCTTGGATGGTTTAGGAGGAAAAGGCATGGGTTTCTGAACCCATGGTTCTCTTTCCTTAGCGTCCTTCCTAGCAACAAAGTCTCTGTTATCATAACGTTGATTCTTTGATTGTGGGTTATCAAGATCAACAATAGGTTCAATTTCTACATCATTATTATTGCTAGGTTGAGCATCAACATGAACATCATCATTAACATTATCACTAGGTTCATGTTCATTACCAGATTGTGTTTCAGCATCAGAAATAAAATATCATTAGGATTATCAGGTGTGTCTACAACAGGTTCACTAGAAGCATGCAAAGACCTATCATTTTTCTTTTTCTTCCTTTTAGAAGGACTAGGTGCATCTACATTATTTCTCTGAGAATCTTGCTCAATTCTCTTAGGATGGCCCTCAGGATACAAAGGTTCCTGAGTCACTTTACCTCCTCTAGTTGCAACTCTAACAGCAAAGTCATTATTCTTATTGTTTAATTCATTGAGAAAATCATTCCGAGCTTTAAGTACTTGTTCTACTTGAGTGGTAACCATAGAAGCATGTTTACTAATAAGTTTAAGTTCACCTTTAACACTATCCATATAATTACTTAAGTGTTCAATCATATAAGCATAATGTTTCAATTGTCTACCAAAATAAGCATTAAAATCTTCTTGCTTAACCATAAAGTTATCAAATTCATCCAAACATTGGCTAGCAAACTTAGCAGGAGTGATTTCAGCTTTATCATATCTATAGAGAGAATTTACCTTTACTACCTGTGTCGAGTTATCGAGACCATGTGTTTCTTCAATAGGTGATGAATTAAGACCATGTATTTCTTCAACAGGAGGTAAATTCTTAACATCTTCAACTTTCATACTTTTTTCTTTCATAGATTTCTTTGCCTCTTGCATATCTTCAGGACTAAGAAATAGAATACCCCTTTTCTTCGGAGTTGGCTTAGGAGTTGGTTCAGGAAGTGTCCAATTATTTTCATTGGTCAACATATTATTCAATAGAATTTCAGCTTGATCAACTGTTCTTTCCCTGAAAACACAACCAGCACAACTATCCAGGTAATCTCTGGAAGCATCGGTTAGTCCATTATAAAAGATATCAAGTATTTCATTTTTCTTGAGAGGATGATCAGGCAAAGCATTAAGTAATTGGAGAAGCCTCCCCCAAGCTTGTGGGAGACTCTCTTCTTAAATTTGCACAAAATTATATATTTCCCTTAAAGCAGCTTGTTTCTTATAAGCGGGGAAATATTTAGCACAGAAGTAGTAAATCATATCCTGGGGACTATGCACACAACCAGGATCAAGAGAATTAAACCATATCTTAGCATCACCCTTTAATGAGAACAGAAATAATTTAAGGATAAATAGTAGCGAGTTTTCTCATCATTAGTGAACAGGGTAGCTATATCATTTAATTTAGTAAGATGTGCCACAACAGTTTCAGATTCATAGCCATAAAAAGGATCAGATTCAACCAAAGTAATTAACTCAGGATCAACAGAGAAATCATAATCCTTATCAGTAATAAAGATAGGTGAAGTAGCATAAGCAGGATCATATTTCATTCTAGCATTCAGAGATTTTTCTTTAACCTTAGCTAATAATTTCTTACGATCACTTCTATCATTGCAAGCAAGAAAGTCTCTAGCAGTTTCTTCATCCATAACATAACCCTCAGGAACAACAGGCAATTCATATCTAGGGGGAGAATCTTCATCATCACTTTCATCAATATTATCAGTTTCAATAATTTCATTCTCTCTAGCCCTAGCAAGTTGTTCATCAAGAACTTCACCAAGTGGCACAGTAGTATCAAGCATAGAAGTAGTTTCATCATAAGTATCATGCATAGTAGAAGTGGCATCATCAATAACATACGACATATCAGAATTAATAGCAGAAGTAGGTTTAGGTGTCGCAAGTTTACTCAAAACAGAAGGTGAATCAAGTGTGGAGCTAGATGGCAGTTCCTTACCTCCCCTCGTAGTTGAGGGAAAAATCTTGGTTCTTTGATCTTTCAAGTTCTTCATAATGATAAGTAGATATAAATCCCAAGTGACTCAAAGAATAGAGCTATGCTCCCCGGCAACGGTGCCAGAAAATGTTCTTGACAACCCACAAGTATACGGATCGCAACAGTTTTCGAGGGTAGAGTATTCAACCCAAATTTATTGATTCAACACAAGGGGAGCCAAAGAATATTCTCAAGTATTAGCAGCTGAGTTGTCAATTCAACCACACCGGGAAACTTAATATCTGCAGCAAAGTGTTTAGTAGCAAAGTAATATGATAGTAGTGGTAATGGTGGCAAAAGGTAATGGTAGAAAAAGTAATATTTTTGGATTTTATAGTGTTTGTAACAGTAGCAGCGGAAAAGTAAATAAGCGAAGACCAATATATGGAAAAGCTCGTAGGCATTGGATCGGTGAGGGAGAATTATGCCGAATGCGATCGATCATGTGACAGTTATAACCCAGGGTGACACAAAACTAGCTCCAGTTCATCAATGTAATGTAGGCATGTATTCCGAATATAGTCATACATGCTTATAGAAAAGAACTTGCATGACATCTTTTGTCCTACCCTCCCGTGGCGGCGGGGTCCTATTGGAAACTAAGGGATATTAAGGCCTCCTTTTAATAGAGAACTGGAACAAAGCATTAGCACATAGTGAATACATGAACTCCTCAAACTACGGTCATCACCGGTAGTGGTCCCGATTATTGTCACTTTGGGGTTAATGGATCATAACACATAATAGGTGACTATAGACTTGCAAGATAGGATCAAGAACTCTCATATATTGATGAAAACATAATAGGTTCAGATCTGAAATCATGGCACTCGGGCCCTAGTGACAAGCATTAAGCATAGCAAAGTTATAGCAACATCAATCTCAGAACATAGTGGATACTAGGGATCAAACCCTAACAAAACAAACTCGATTACATAATAAATCTCATCCAACCCATCACCGTCCAACAAGCCTAAGATGGAATTACTCACGCACGGCAGTGAGCATCATGAAATTTGTGATGGAGGAAGATTGATGATGACGATGGCGACGGATTCCCCTCTCCGGAGCCCTGAACGGACTCCAGATCAGCCCTCCCAAGAGAGTTTAGGGCTTGGCGGTGGCTCCGTATCATAAAACGCGATGATTCCTTCTCTCTGAATTTTTTCTCCCCGAAAGTGAATATACAGAGTCAAGGTTGAGGTCGGTGGAGCGTCAGTGCGCCCATGAGGCAGGGGGCGTGCCTAGGGGGGTAGGGCGCGCCCCCACCCTCGTGGACATGGTGTGGGCCCCCTGACATGGACCTTTCTTCCAGTACTTTTTATATATTCCAAAATAATTCTCTGTTGATTTTCAGGTCATTCCAAGAACTTTTATTTCTGCACAAAAATAACACCATGGCAATTCTGCTGAAAACAGCGTCAGTCCGGGTTAGTTCCATTCAAATCATGCAAGTTAGAGTCCAAAACAAGGGCAAAAGTGTTTGGAAAAGTAGATACGACGGAGACGTATCAATCACCTACTATGGTTATGATCCGGCAACCCCGGAGTGACAACAACCGGGCCCACTCTCGGTGATGACCGTAGTTTGAGGAGTTCATGTATTCACTATGCGTTAATGCTTTGTTCTGGTTCTCTACTAAAAGGAGGCCTTAATATCCCTTAGTTTCCAATATGGACCCCGCTACCATGGGAGAGTAGGGCAAAATATGTCATGCAAATTCTTTTAATAAAGCACGTATGACTATTTACGGAATACATTCCTACATTATATTGATGAACTCGAGCTAGTGCCGTATCGCCCTAGGTTATAACTGTCTCATGATGAATATCATCCAACAAGTCACCGATCCAATGCCTATGAATTTATCCTTATTCATCTTGCTGCGTTAATATTGCTATCATCACTGTTACACTTGCTACAAACTACTTCTATCACTGTTACTGTTACCGTTGCTAATGTCACTATTATCAAAACATTAAAACTACTTTGCTAGTGATCATATTGCTGCGGATGATTAATCTCCAGGTGTGGTTGAATTGACAACTCAGCTGCTAATACCTTCAAATATTCTTTGGCTCCCCTTGTGTCGAATCTATAAATTCGAGTTGAATACTCTACCCTCGAAAACTATTGCGATCCCCTATACTTATGGGTTATCAAGGCCTTTTTCTGGCTCCGTTGCCGGGGAGTATAGCTATATTTGTTGAGTCACTTGGGATTATTATCATATTATCACTATGAAGAATCTGAAGGATCCAAAGACTAAGATTTATCCCTCTAAGACGAGGGAAGGTAAGGAACTGCCATCCAATTCTACTTTAGATTCACCTTCTATTATGAGTAAACTTGCAAAACCAGCACATGCTATCAATCCTGATATGTCGCAAGTTATTGATGATGCTACTTCTACTATGAATGATGCTTATGATGATGGTAGTACCTTGCTTGATAATGATGATGTGCCACTTGGTGAATTTCTTGATAAACTGTAGCGACCCGACCTCAGACGGTCAAGTCTCTGTGCTTCAGTGTCATCCCTGGATCGGTAATACTGACACACACAGTACTGGAAGGATTTATAACAAAGTAGCAATCACACACTTATTACAACGAATGTCTCAAAAGAGAACTTATTACAATAAATATGGCTTAAGGCCATCTAAATAAGATAACAGCGGAATGCTTGGAAGATAAAGTGAGTCCATCACTCCAACGGCATAGCTGAGTGTATGACAAACGACCTAGCGCACCTTACTCCTCGTCTGAAAAGTCCGCAACATGATATGTTGCAGCCCGAAAACGGGTCAGCACATGGAATATGCTAGCAATATAACACAGTAGAGCAATGAACAGATAAATGCTATCACTACATGCATATATGGATGGTGGAGGCTCTATGGTTATATTGTTTTGCGAAAAGCCAATTTTTCCCTACAACAAAGGAATAAATTTTTATTTAACTATCAAGTTGGTTGAAAATTATTGAGAAGGTTCCTCCAACTCAATCCCAATTAAAATAATCATTTAACCCAACAAATTAATTTAGAGTGATGAGATCAACATGATAATCCAAGATCCAGATACTCAAAATTGTCCATAACCGAGGACACGGCTAACCATGATTAGTTTATACACTCTGCAGAGGTTTGCGCACTTTTCCCCACAAGACTCGATCTCCTCCATTGGATTTCTTGCACTACCTGGTGTTTGAGAAACGGATGACCGAGACACAGTCTTTCAGAAGCATGAACTCTTTACTCTTGGTGGACAGTTACACCTACTTTCCCTCTACATCTGCTAGCCCACCATTGAAACAGGTCACACAACATACTCAACTATGCCAGAGCCCATAATGGCTTGTGGCTGCACACGGAAGTTTCTAGCATGAATAATCTTATGATCCCTTTGAGCCTGGGTGGCGGACCGTAGGATGATCAAACGGGTACTCCGGGATATCCTAGGACAACACTAGATTCTCCAGGTGCCCACAAGCAATCCACCCAGATGTGTATTAAAGTTGCCACCTTAAGTTGAACCATTATTTAACAATCTCACATCTGTCATGGATACACTCAAACCCAATCCACGTCTACGAGCATAGCATGGCAATATAAGCACAACGTAGAAGTAACTCCCAAGGGTTTGAAAATAAAATAGGTAATAGGTTCTACCTCAACAACTACATCCCAAACCCACATGTTAAGAGATCCTACTCATGCAATGTGTGAGGGTTGTAACTAATGCATAAAAACTGGGTAATAAAGGGGTATGATCAATGTGTTACTTGCCTTGCTGACGATCTGCAAAACCTAGCAACTCATAGTAGCATGCTTCACACTCCGGGAATTCTATCGCGAACAAACAATAGCATACATAATCAATCAAGAAAATATTCACAGGAAAATCTCAAATAAGAAGATCTAACCAGAAGGTTCAACTGAAGAACTCCGGTTTGCAAAAAGAATCAAATCAAACGGACCAACGAAACTCAAACTGCGAGAGAAACAAGATCCGATTACGAATCTGGACTAAAGTCAAATTTTACAGTACCAAAATCTTGTTGAAGTTGGTTAAACAGAAAGAGGGCTTTGAGACGAAGATCCAGGCACTTGAATCGCCCGATTCCGATAAACGAGCGAAAAGATGAACTAAAACGAAAATCAGGGCATAAATCGCGATCGGAAATAATCGCGGAAAACCCTGGAAAAAGAAAAACTGACGAACAGGCTAACGAACGAACGTTCGCTGTCTGCGGCTAATGGATGAACGACGTTTGTTAAAATGAACGTACGTCCGCAAAATAGATAAACCGACGGAAAAACCGAACCGATCTAATCTAAAAAACGAATCTGATTTTCGAAATAAAACCGATCGGTTTAAAAAACGACGGCTACCTCGGCGTTCGAGACGACGGTGGCGGCTACTCCAGCGGCGGCGGGGCTACGGCGGCAAGCGGCAGCGGCGGCAGCAGCTCGCGATGGCGGCGGAAGGCGGCGTCGGCGGGGCGTGGATCAAGGCGGGCAGGGTTGGCGGCTAGGGTTTGGGGCGCGGATGGGCTGCGGCGGCAGGATGGGCTGCAGGGGGGTCACGGCGGCGGCTTATAAGGCCGGTCGGGTCGAAGTCTAGGTCGGACACGGCCCGGTAAGGCGGTAACCCTTTTTTAAAATAAAAAATTCTGACGTGCAGAAAAACAAAGAAAAGAAATGCTAAATGGGCTCAAAAAATCCCGAAATAAATTTCCCCCGTCCTCTAGAAATATGCTAGACAAATTGAACATTTATTTGGGCCTCTAATGCAATTTTGAAAAACGAGTATTTTTCTAATTCAAATAAAATTGTACTAAAAACCAAATAAAATCATTTATTTGATTTTAATATTTTTCCTCTGACATTTCATTTATTTTGGAGAAGTCATATTATCTCCTTTCATATATTCAGATATGAAATATTTTCAGAGAGAAAAATCATTAAAACCAAAATGATCCTTGTTTCAATATTTGATAAAATTCAAATATGAAAAACGTGAAATCCCCAACTCTCTTTGTGGGTCCTTGAGTTGCTTAGAATTTCAAGGATCGAGAAATGAAATGCAATAAAATATGATATGCATGAATGACCTATGTATAACATTCCAAATTGAAAATTTGGGATGTTACATAAACAAATTACTAGAGTGATACAACATGATGTTGTTGAATCTGATCATAAGAATGAAATTGAAACTCCTGAAACACCTGCTAGAACTAGTCTTCCTAGATATGAATTGCCTAACATACCGGATGGTTATGTTATGAGTGAAGAAGCAACTAGAGATATTCTTGCTTGTAATGATAGAAATGATGTAGAGAAATTACTACAAAAGTATAAAGAAAGATCTCTGAATGCTAGAATGAAATGTGATCCTAAGTTTGCTACTTCACCTATCTGTATTGATGATAAGGATTATGAATTCTCTGTCGACCCAGAGCTAATTACTCTGGTTGAATTTGATCCTTTCCATGGTTTTGAAACTGAAATTGTTGTGGCACATCTTACTAAGTCGAATGACATAGCCACCCTTTTTACACATGATGAGAAAACTCGTTATAACTTTATTCTCAAATTATTTCCTTTCTCATTAAATGGTGATGCTAAAGCTTGGTACAATACTCTTGCTCCCCGTTGTGTCTTGTGTGCATAATCCCCAGGATATGGTTTATTACTTCTCTGAAAAATATTTTCCTGCTCATATGAAACAAGCTGCCTTACAGGAAATATTTAACTTTGTGCAAACTAAAGAAGAGAGTCTCCCACAAGCTTGGGGGAGGCTTTGCGAGTTACTTAATACTTTGCCTGATCATCCTCTTAAGAAAAATGAAATACTTGATATCTTCTATAATGGACTAACCAATGTTTCTAGGGACTTCATAGATAGTTGTGCTGGTTGTGTTTTCAGGGAGCGAACTATTGCTCAAGCTGAAGAATTATTGAATAACATATTGAAAAATTATGACGATTGGACTATTATTGAACAACCGCCTAAACCCACTCCGAAGAAGAGGGGTATATTATATCTTTGTCCCGAAGATATGCAAGAGGCAAATAAACCTATGAAGGAAAAAGGTACTAAAGCTGAGAATGTTAAAATTTTACCTCCTATTGAAAAATTACATGGGCTTAATACACCACCAATGCCTAAGGTGGTAGAAGTAAATTCTTTTATGAAGTTTAATGAAAATGATAATCCTCACAATATGCATCCTAGCCAATGCCTTTATGAGTTTGAAAACTACATTCGAAAACAAGATCACTTCAAAGCAAACGTTACGAAACAATTGAAATACAATTCTGATATGATTGCTCTCTTGAGTGATTTGTTATTTAGAATATCAAATGATGTTAGAGGTGTTAGAAAACATACTTCTATTGTTCAAACTCAACTAGAACATGTTGCGAAATCTCAAAGAGAATTGCTTGATGAAATGAATTATAATATGCATGACTTTGCTGTTAGAGTTGGAACTAGAGGAGGTAAAATGACTCAGTAACCACTTTATCCTGAGGGACACCCTAAAAGAATTGAACAAGATTCACAAAAGAAACAACACTAGTGCACCTAGTCCTTCCAGGAATAAAAAGAAAAAGAAAAATGATAGGACTTTGCACACTTCTAGTGAACCTGGAATAGAGAAACCTCCTGATAATGAAAATGAAGTTTCTATCTCAGATGCTGAAACTCAATCTGGTAATTAACACTCACCTAATGATAATGAAAAAGATAATGATGAGGTTCATGAAGACTCTCAACCAGCCAATGATAAAGAACCAGATAATGATGTTGAGATGGAACCACCTGTTGATCTTGATAACCCACAACCTAAAAATAAAAGATATGACAAAAAGACTTTGTTGCTAGAAAACACGGTAAGGAAAGAGAACCGTGGGTTCAAAAACCTATGCCTTTTCCACCTAAGTCAACTAAAAAGAATGATGATGAAGAATTTGAATGCTTCGCTGAAATGCTGAGGCCAGTCTTTTTGCGTACTCGCTTGACTGATATCCTGAAAATACCTCCTTATGCAAAGTATATGAAAGACATCATCACAAATACGAGAAAAATACCAGAAGCTGAAATCTCCACTATGCTTGCTAATTATACTTTTAAAGATGGATTACTTAAAAAACTTGGAGATCCGGGAATACCAACTATACCTTGCTCTATCAAAAAGAATTATGTGAAAACTGCTTTGTGTGATTTAGGAGCTGGTGTTAGTGTTATGCCTTTCTCTTATATAAAAGACTTGACTTGAATAAACTCACACCTACTGAAATATCTTTGTAGATGGCTGATAAATCAAGTGCCATACCTACCTGTTGTTGTTGCTAATGTTACTATTTTGACTGACATTGTTATACTTGAGATGCCCGAGGACGACAACATGTCGATTATCCTTGATAGACCCTTTTTGAATATTGCAGGGGCTATTATTGATTGCAATAAAAGCAAGGTCACTTTTCATATCAATGGTAATGAGCATATGGTGCACTTTTCGAAGAAACAATTCCAAGTGAATGGTATTAATGTTATTGAAAAATCTCCGACAATCACGATTGGAAGTTTCAAAATACCTCTACCCACCGTCAAAAAGAAATATGAAATGCTTATTGTTGGGGAAATGCATATCTCCATTGAGGTAACTTAGTGATTTACGGAAGTTCTTCGGTTTCATACTAATCGAAAGTGGTTGTTAATAAGACTTGATCAACCTTATTAATGAATCATTTTTGAACAGTATGAAGTTGATGAATTTAGTAAGCACTACTTGCTGTCCTTAATTTTAAATAAAATAAAATGCCATGTTTTGTCTATTTTCTGAATTTCCCGTGCAATAAAAAATGACCAAAAAATAAAAGTTCTCAGAATGCTCTGAAAATTTTATATGATTTTTTCTTGAATATTTAAGAATTTTTGGTGCAAAAATAATCAGAGGGGGTGCACCAGGTGGGCACAACCCACCTGGGCGCGCTAGCACCCCCTAGCACGCCCTGGGGGGTTGTGGTCCCCGCGTGGGCCCCCTCATTTATCTCTTTAGCCCACATTGTCAGCTACCTCCAGAAAAAAAATCACTCTTGCTCTCTCTCATGTGTTCTTGCTCATTTTGCTGCCAATTTCGATCTATTTGCTTGAAGCTCCACTTCCAAAACTGTTTCGTGAGATTGTTGCTTGGTATGTGACTCCACCATTTTTCCAATTAGTTTTTGTTTTAGTGGTTTATACTTTGAATTATTAGCTACTCTTGGTGATGTTGTAGATGTGCTTGCATGTTGAATTCTTAGTGTACTAAGTTTGTTGTGGCCTCTATGTATCCCTATGAGTAGTTGCTACTAGTTTTGTGAAGTTTTGTTGGAAAGAATTTGTGAACTAAAAATTCAGATTTTTGTTCATAGGAAAAGTTGTACACGGACATTAATATCTTCAGGAAATATGGCTCAAGGAAGAACTCCAAGGGTGTTATTGGGGAGTCTTCTGACAATGATTTCCACCCTCGGAGGTTGGCGGAGGTACGGCCGTGCGAATGGCCACACGTCCCGTTCCTGCAAGAAGCTGGAATTCATGAGTTCATGCAACATTGTGAATGCCGGTCTCACCGACTTCATCGCAGATGAGTTTGACCAGCACCAAAACCTCACAAATATGTTTGTTCAAAGCTTTACTTTCCTGCCTACAAATAATCCTCCTGGAGTGAGCTTTGATTTATATGTTGAAAATCATTAGATACCACTTACTGAGTTTTGTGACATATGCTTGATCCCTTCTGACATGAGCTTGGCCGAGCCTAGGCCAGCTGAGTTTGAGGATTTCTGTCTCACTTTGACAGTGGGTGATGAGAGAAGAGTGTCAGCCATCACTTCCGGTGGTTTACATTTCCCTACTGTCTATTACTTTGCATATTTCATTACCAAATGTTTGCTTGCTAGGGAGAAGGTGGGTGCACTTAGTTCACCAGACCTTGTTGTTTTACATCGTGTAATTGAGGGTGACAACATGTATAGCTTGGGAGCTATCATGGCTCGTCGCTTGCACCTTAATAAATCCCAGGGTAAAATACATGGTGGGATTTTTGCTACTCGTTTGGCGGCTCACTTCGAAGTTGAGATACGCCCTTATGATTTCCCTTTGACCAAAGTTTACCTAGACCGTGCAGCCATGGATCACATCACTTTCTTGCACATGATCGTCCTGACATTGCCATTCCTTATAACTTGGTCTATAGCATTGACACTCGTGATGTTATCCCCTTTCCTGCACCTTCTTTGTTTGATTCTATTGCCAAGGGCAGATACCGGATTATGCCCGCGGATATCCTCGCCTACTGGAACGCCCACGCTGCTGCAGAGGCTGCACAGGCACCTCCACAGTGGGATGAGTGGATGCCTGCTCCTCAGTAGTGGGATGAGTGGATGTCTGCTCCTCGAGATCCATACTACCCTCTAGGCTACTGATTCACTACCAAGTTAGGCCAAAAGCCTAAGCTTGGGGGAGTACGTGTTTCTCACCGGCATTATATTCATGTTCACATATCATTCCATCTGTCGGTGTTCACACTTTTTCATTATATCATCCATGCTTAGGTTTATTTTCTTGCTTTCTTCTTGTGTGTTTGAAAAACTTTAGAAAAACAAAAAAAATTAGTTGTAGTAATTTACTTTCTATGCATGCTTAGTAGTAGTACTAAAAATAAGATCCAAAAAGATTTTCTTGTTCTTCTTTTGCTTGTTGGGAGCTTTCCCGTGTAAATAGTATTTCTCATTTTTTTTTCTTTTTATTTGCTTGTTAAAGAAAACCAAAAACTCCAAAAATATTTCAGTGTGTTTCTCTGAATTTCTTTTCTTTTATTCGAGTTGTACCGAGGAGAAGACCATGATGAAAATGTTGAGTGGCTCTCATATGAACAACTGTTGAACTAATAAGAGCCCATTTTACCTTGTCTTCTCCTGTTGAATAAAATGTTTACAGATTCCAGCTTAGTCCATGGCACTCTTGCACTATTATTATTTTCATATCATTCGGTCGTGCAAGTGAAAGGCAATAATGACAACATTCGATGAACTGGCCATGGTAAAGAGAAACTGGTATGAACTCGACTTGTCTTGTCTGTGTAAATATGTTTAACCTAGTGCCCATGCTTTAGCCCATTATGATTAAACATGTTTGCAATGACAATTAGAGATTATAGTTTCTCATGCCATGCATAAGTAGCTGGGAGTTAATAATGATTTACCTCGGGTATCAACATAGTGTTAAAATGATTGTGATGTAGTATGATGATATGATATCCTCCTCTGAATGTTCAAGTGGCTTGACTTGGTACATGTTCACGTATGTAGTTGAATCAAAACCAACATAGCATCTATAACATTTATGTTCATGGTGTTCATATCCTACTCATGCTAGTGTCCAATGTTACCTATGCATAATGCATGGTTATGATCGTTGTTGCTCTCTAGTTGGCCGCTTCCCGATCTTAAATTGCTAGCCTTCGCCTGTACTAAGTGGGAATTCTGCTTGTACATCAAAAGCCTTGAACCCAAAGTTATTCCAGATGAGTCCACCATACCTACCTATATATGGTATTACCCTGCCGTCCTAAGTAAATTTGCATGTGCCACCTCTAAAGACTTCTAAAAAATTATCCGTTTTGTGTGCCTGGATCGTTGATGGAATGACAGGAGGTGGTCGATATCTTCCATGCTAAGCATGTTATCCTTAGGTCGAGTGTTTATTCACTCGCCATCGCACGAGGAAATGGGCGGTAATAGGGATGCGCAGTCCCAAACTGCAAAATGCAAAAAGAGTTCATCTCTTACATAATCAAACAAAAACTCCCAATGGAGTCAAAACCTTTACTTTCCGCTTGGGGACCGCCACTACGTGCTTAGCATGGAAGATGTTGATAACTGATGGTCATGAAGTGAATAAGAAGGGTGCATGTATCAAAATATCATTTATCTCTGTTTTAAAAACTAAGCTCTGGTATCTCTGCAAATCACTGCTTCCCTCTGCGAAGGGACTTTCTATTTACTTTTATGTTGTGTCACCACCTTCTATAAACAAGCACCGGAAACTAAGTAGAGCACCACGGTCATGATTTATGCATTGTGTATAGCTAATGTTGGGTGCATCATGACTGGATCTTTTCTACCATGAATTACAATGTTTAGTCGCTGCTTGAACTTTGGAGGTGCTCTGCATTTATGTTTTGCGGTCTCAGAAAGGGCTAGCGAGATACCATTATTGTCATATTATATCATGGTTGTTTTGACAACATGTTGTTGTTTGAGATATCTTATTGTTGCTCGCTAGCTGATTATGTCATCGATATGAACCATTATAATCTTTAAGAGTTATTGTTGACATGTTTAGTTATAATATTGGTTGAAAACCTGGGTGCTGTTTAAGCTTATTTATGCAAACAAGAGCAAAAGAGTTCGTAAAAGTTTTTCTTTCTCACTTTCAGTTTATCAACTGAATTGCTTGAGGACAAGCAAATGTTTAAGCTTGGGGGAGTTGATACGTCTCCAATGTATCTACTTTTTCTCATGCTTTTCCTCATGTTTTGGACTCTAATTTACATGATTTGAATGAAACTAACCCCGGACTGATGCTGTTTTCAGCAGAACTACCATGGTGTTGTTTTTGTGCAGAAATAGAAGTTCTCGGAATGGAACAAAACTTTTTGAGTATTTTTTGTACCAATAATAAAAAAATTCCAGAGCAAGGACCCACCGAGAGGGGGCCTTGGGTGGGCACAACCCACAAGGGCGTGCCCCCCTCTCTTGGCGCGCCCAGGTGGGTTGTACCCACCTGGTGGCCCCGCTGATGACCCCCCTAATACTATAAATTCACATTATTCCAGAAAGTCAACGATCCAATGCCTACGAGTTTATCCTTATTGATCTTGATGCGTTACTATTGCTATCATCACTATTACACTTGCTACAAACTATTGCTATCACTGTTATTGTTACCGTTGCTACTGTCACTACTATCAAAACTATCAAGCTACTTTGCTACTGATCATATTGCTGCAGATAATTAATCTTCAGGTGTGGTTGAATTGACAACTCAGCTGCTAATACCTTCAAATATTCTTTGGCTCCCCTTGTGTCAAATCTATAAATTTGGGTTGAATACTCTACCCTCGAAAACTGTTGCGATCCCCTATACTTATGGGTTATCAGAGGGTTTTGAGAAGTCACTGTAATATATTAGCTTGATGCCGGATAAGTCCCATATGGTACCTATTATTGTCCGAAGACGCGTTTTCCCATAGTTCGGTCAAGCCGAACATCGAGCACTTCGGATTTTCTGTATTGAATAGGAAATGCAGTAGTCTCTGACACACTTGTCGGTGTTCTGGGAACGGGGGTCCCCAGACTTGCCTGCCTGCGGCCTGCGGCGTGGCTCAAAGGGGGCCCAGCACGGCCCGTCTTCATCAACACAGACCCAAGACCCTCGCGAGGGGCCAAGCCTCGCGGGGCGGACGACATGGAGCTTCCTCAGGCACGGCCTCATCAGGACTGGCTCGCGAAGAGGCGGAGAGATCAAGGCGGGGTACCTCATGAGGTGCCCGTGACGCAAGCCGTGACGACCAAAGGCGCCAGGCGGGCGCCAGCCGCGCAGTATCCTCCTTTCCCCTTTCGTGCAAAGGGAGCAAGCGCAGGCGAGAGCATCAAGCAAACACACCCGTTTCGGTGCAACGAGACCAAGACCAGTCCAACGGCAGGGAGGAAGTCATTGTGGAGCCCAAGCCAGCGTCATCACCAGAGTCTTTGGCAGGCGAGGACCAACTTTAGTCAGGATAAGTGTACCAGATGTTCCCCTTCAAAATGGTCAATTGTTGGCGCCCTTCCCGCTCAATATTTGGGAAGAGGCCCAGGGCCTTTGCCTATAAATAGGACTAGCCACCCCAGGGTAGGAGGGATCGAGAATCGGCCAACACAAAAACAAGCTAGGATCGGATCGAGTAGCATCACACAGAGAGAGAGAGAAAAGGGTGATTGAACTCCTCCTAGCAGTTCATCCCCAGAGCCAAGAACAGACCCTCGCGAGGCTGTTCTTCCTTGTATTGCTCATCATCATCAGCCCAAGAGGCAATCCACCACACCACACACTGGAGTAGGGTATTACACCACAACGGTGTCCTGAACCAGTATAAACCCTGTGTCTCTTGTGCTGTTCTTTCCATAGCTTAGATCTTAGCGAGGCGGAGGGGTGCAGGTAGGTAGAAGGCGAAATCTCCGTGCGCACCCCAGTGTTCGAACCTCAAGGGTCTGCCGGAACCCGAAATCCGACATTTGGCGCGCCAGGTAGGGGTGCGCCAGAATTCGTCTTCCACCACCCCGTTCTCCTCCGACCATCGCGTCCATGTCTGACGCTCGTCGGGCCCGCGCCGAGCGCCGGGCCGCTCTCGCTTCCCGCGTCGCCCAGACGGCTCCTGTCGGCGGGCGTCCTCGCCGTTCCCCGTCACCTGCAGTCGACGCCGCCACCGGCCCGGCGGGGGATGAGCGGCAAGCGTCATCTCAGCATCCGTCCGTGCGGCAAGACGGCCGCACCGCTACTCCCTCGCTCACCCCAGCTGGTTCTTCATCCCGCGCGCTCCGCGCACCCATGAAGGCTCGAGCTGCGCTCATCGCGGCAAACGAGCTCCTGCGCTACCATCCCTTCGATGATGTCTACAAAGAATGGCTCGACCACGTCGCCGAGCTCGTCCGCGCCGCAGGGGGCTCTCCTACGCCGTCCGTTCCGCTGCACCGCAGCCCGCCCCGCGTGGGCGACGAAGCTCCGGCGGCACCCCGGCCGCCTCCTCCTCAAGAAGGCGCCATGGCTCCAAGGCGCGTGGCCCCTGGGCGGAACCCGCTCCATCAGGTGCCAGCGCGGCAAGAGCAGAGCTGCCAAGAAGTCCCTCGCCCACAAGAAGCTGCTCGGGCGCTCCCTGCTCCAGCACGTCGCGACCATGCTCCCGCTCCCGCACGTCAAGACCCCGCGCTGCTCCCAGCTGCAGCGCGTAGGGACATGCAAGACCAAGCTCTCTGTCACCCAAGGCCTCCCATGGCCACAGCTGGCTGCCGTGCCTTCACCACCGAGCTACGCAGCGTCGCGTGGCCCGGCAAGTTCAAGCCAGACCTGCCTCCTCGTTACGATGGCACGGCCGACCCTGCGGAGTTCCTCCAGCTCTATGAGCTGGGCACCGAAGATGCCAATGGAGACGAGAAGGTCATAGCGAACTGGTTTTCCATGGCGCTCAAGGACGGGGCCCGCACCTGGCTCCTGAACCTGGCCCCAGGCACGATCTCCTCCTGGGACGAGATGCGCACCCGCTTCATCGCCAACTTCCAAGGCACTCGCGACCGGCCACCCGCCGTGAGCGACATGCGCCGCATCAAGCAACAACCCGGAGAGACCCTGCAGAAGTACATCCAGCGCTTCAACAACGCATGCCTCAAGATTCCCAAGGTGACCGAGGAGGCCATCATCTCAGCCTTCTCCGACGGCGTGCGCGATGTCAAGATGAAGGAGGAGCTGGCGATGCATGAAGACCTGTGCACTTCCTTGGAGTTGTTCAACTTGGCAACCAAGTGTGCCAGGGCTGAGGAAGGGCGTCTCTCCCTCCTCGAGCTGCCTGCCGCAGACCCAGAAGAGAAGAAGCCCAAGGCCAAGGATGTGAATCGCAAGGGGGCTGCCATGCTCGAGGCAGAACCAGACACCAAGAGGGGCAGAGATCAGCCCGAACCTTCCAAGGGCAGTCGGTACTGTGTGTACCACGACCTCCACACCCACAACACCAACGAATGTCAAGAGCTCTGAGCCGTGCGAGAAGGAAGGATCGGTCGTCGCCCCGACCGCGGTGACCGGGGCTACGGCCGAGGAGGAGGAAGGAACGCAGGACGCTGGGAAGACCGCTGCCCGCGCCAAGGGTGGCGCGATCAACCTCGCGAGGATCGCTGGCAAGACCCGCCTCGCGAGGGAGACTGGAGGGATCAGCCTCGCGAGGATCGCCCGCAAGGCAACGCAGGCCTTCCTCCGCTGCCGCCGCAGCCAAGGAGAAACGAGGACCGCCATCAGGACGAGGGGGCTGGGGGCTTCCAGGAGCCGCGCACGGTCGCCTGCATCCTGGGCGGGGCTCAAGCCCCAGCCTCTCAACGCATCTTCAAGCAGTTCGCCCACAAAGTGAATGCAGTCCTCCCCAAGCTGGAAGCCACGCGCCCTCTCAGGTGGTCGGTGTGCGCCATCACATTCAGCTCAGCAGATCAGCTCAAGTGTGAGGCTACAGCCGGAGTCCTCCCGATGCTTTGTTCCCCAATCATCAGCAACGTGGTGGTCACCAGGACCCTCATCGATGGCGGGGCAGGGCTCAACGTCCTGTCCGTGGAAACATTCAACAATCTCCAAGTGCCCTACAACCAGCTTCAGCCAACCAAGCCTTTCTCCGGAGTCACCAACGGCTCCACAGTCCCGATTGGGCAGGTCCGCCTCCCTGTCACCTTTGGGGCACGCGACAACTACTGCACCGAGCTCATCGACTTCGACATCGCGCACATTCGCCTGCCGTACAACGCCATCCTTGGGTACCCAGCGCTGGCCAAGTTCATGGCCGTAACTCAGCACGGCTACAACGTCCTCAAGATGCCAGGAAGTGGCGGAGTCATCACGGTGCCCTGTGAAGAGAAGGACGCGGTGTGTTCCCTGGAACGAGCCTTCCAGGCCGCATCACTGGAAGACCCGGATCGCGGAAGCAGGAGGCTTCCCGAGACCGCCCCCAAGAAGAAGAATACATCGTCCGACCCGGTCCCTCAGGAGGCAAGCCCCTCAGGGCCCACGCCTGCCCAGAGGGAACCTCCTTCCATCGCATAGGAAAGCGCGCCCGGCGCCCTCCTCGGGCAGGGCTCGGGGGCTCTCCCCTGGAGGGCCACCGACCTGGCTAAGGTCACGAGGGAGCGCCCCCCAGGGCTGCATTATTCCCAGGCCGCGTGGGTCCATCCCTGCGGCATGTATCCCTTTTATTTCATGTTATTAGCTTACCTTGTTGGGGGCGCCCCTCGGGCTGCATCATCCCCCAAGTCGCTCGGGCCAGACCCAGTGGCATGTATCCCTTTTGCGTTATTTCCGGCTATGCGTTCGACCCACCATGCTTGATTATTTGATGCCTGTCCACGGCACCTCTTCTTCTCCATGCCGACCACTTGCACGTTAAAGGGGGGTACCTGAGCATCGCGACTCAGGGCTCTTACTGGCTCTCTAGCCCTCACCCTCTGGCCTTGTCCACGGCATCGCGACCTGGCATACCAGCGACGGCTGAGACCAGCTCGAGGGCAGGGACCCGAGGACGTAGAGTGCCGGCATCTAACCAAATTTGCAGGGACACATCACAAGATAACGCCCAGTGCCAGGGGCAACCCGCCTAGAGGTAGGGCCCCGTGAGTCCCGTGCCGGCTCACGGGTGCCCAGATACACCTCGCCAGGCCCTACCGTGCCAGCCACGTGTCAGGGCGGGGCTGTACATGCCCCGGGGGCTCCTCCCGGAGGGGAGCCCCCTCCCATGTACCAGTGGAAGCACCATGCTCCGTGCTGGCTGACGACACTGCCGAGGAGCGGCTATGCCCGTACACATACGGAAGCGCTATGCTCCGCGCTGGTGATAAACAACTGAGGGCGGCCCCCGGGCCGCATCAACCTTAGGGAGCCCAGAGCTCAGTGTCTAGCCTCATCGTAACGCCTCCCCTCGGGAGTGCCGTGCGAGGGGGCTGGGCACGAGGGCTGCGCCTGGGTCACGCCCAGACGCACGCCATCCAGCCAGGCCCCCCGGGCCTGGTTCGTCGCGCGTCTCTCCCCGAGAGGAGCCAAGGTACGAAGGCCGTTTGAGCGTCAAGGGGGACTCCTGAGCATCGCGACTCAGGAGCCTAACTGGTCACGTAGCCCCTCACTCCTTAGTTCCGAAAGGCTAACGGCGGTTGAGGTATGCGCGCGACCGGGCTCTGCAGACGTAGAATGGTAGATCCACTCACATCACACCTCCCTACTTGCTGTTCGTGCGCCAAGGGGGACTCCTGAGGATTGCAACTCAGGAGCCTAACTTGTCACGTAGCCCCTCACTTCTTGGTCCCGTCCTGGTTTCCGATCGGGGCTAACGGCGGCTGAGGTATGCGCGGGGTCGGGCTCTGCTGGCGTAGAACATAAGCAAGTAGGAAGGAAAAGCGTAAATTTCAAGGAATTCAAAAGCAAATATTACAGTCCACACTGTTATCTCAGTGCCAAATGCAAGTTTAAACGCCTCCCCGAGGCATGATACATGTGCAGGAATTAAAGGCAGGACAGGAGCCACAACGAAGTCACTTGTCGGCGGTGGAGCAGCGCGGAGTGGGTTCACCTCATGGAGCAGTAGGGTCGGCAGCGCCTTGCTTCGGCTTGGTGCTGAAGGCCCGGAACTTCCCCAGCAGGGCCTCCGCGCGACCCTTCACGGCCTCGGCAGCGGCAGCAGCACGCTCGTCGCTTACTGGCTCCAGCAGGCTGTCGAGGTCGACGCCGGGATCGCGAAGGTAGATGTGGGTGAGGACCCGCGTCAGCGCTGCAGAAGACAGGACACGCGCCTCGGCCTCGGCCGTGGGGCCAAGGCCAAAGGCGACATCTTCAAGAGCGCGAACTAGGAAGGGAAGCAGCTTGGCGGGGCCGTCCTCGGCGCCAGCCAGCGGGCTCTCCAGGCCGCTGTCGTAAAGCGTCCTCAGCGAGGAGCGAGCCTTCGCCTCCATCTCCGCGAAGGCCATGCGATCCTCGGCAAGAACCTGGGCCTTGTCGTCCAACTCGACCTTCCTCGCCCCCAACTCCTGCTCCAGCGCGCCTAGGCGGTCACGGCGCCTCCTGAGCTTGACCTCCCTCTCCTTGACGGCAGCCTCGTGAGCCTTCACGCCTTCTTCCTGCTCTTGGCGAAGGCGGGCCTCTTTCACGAGCTGGTCCCGCGGGCCTTGCACCTCGTCCTCCAGCGCCTTGCAGCGACCACTTACGTCGACCACCTCCCCCCAGGGCTGCGTCACGAGCAACCTTCGCCTCAAGGATGGCCTGCCTCTCCTCATCGCAAGCCGTCGAGGCCTGGACCAGCGCCGCCCGAATTGAAGCGTCGGAGCGAATCCATCCTGAAGCCAGCTCCAAGCGCCCGGCCACCAAGCGAGGGCCAGCGCCAAGAAGATTCTGTCGCAGCCAGTCCAGCTCAGCAGCAGCACGATCCAGAACGGCAGGAGGAGTCAGAGAGACAGCAGTCGGTGGAGTACGAGGAGAAGGCGGCAGCGCGACCACAGCATCCTGAGGCGAAGCTTGCTGCACCCCAACGGCTGTAGTGGCGGCAACAGGCAAAGGCGCCTCGGGAGTCACTTGGGCCATGGGGGCTGAGCTCGCCCCAGCCGGCTCAGCCAGGCCTCGCGAGGACGACCGGGCAGGAGAAGCCCGTGCGTCGCGGTCACCTTCCTTCGCGGGCAGAGGCACTGCCACGGATGGAACCTCAGGAGCTCCCTTCGGCTTCTTTGCTGCGGGCGCCAGCCTATCCAAGAGATGCGGATGTCAAGCCTCAGAAGCAGAACAAGAAATAAAGGAAAGAATCAAGCGCTTACGGGTCGTCGCCAGTAAGCTCGGCTGGAAGGGTCAACCTCGGGAAGCTTGGAAGCGGAAGGCGCGTCTGCGGTCCGCCTCGGGGCCGGGGCAGACCCGCGGGAGATCAGCCCAGTCCTGTCCTTATTCGGGATCGGGGGCAAGCTCCTGCCGTCCTGCTCGTCATCATCCTCGTCGTCATCGCTCGGAGAGAGGCGGAGAATGCGGGACCTGCGCCGGGGGAGGGGAGCCCTCGACTCTCCATCAGTTGGCTCAGAGTCAGGCCCTTTTTCCCGCTCCCCTCCTTCCTCCTCTTCGCTGGAGTCGTCGGAGGACACGTCCACCGATTCCCCGGGAGTTTCCATGGGCACGGGCCCGTCCCCGTTGAAGACGGGCATGGACTCCACTACCTGCTCCCAGTCGTCGCGGAGGAACAAGGGCGTAAGAGCACCCTCCAACCTCGCCACATCGCCCCCGACCAGAGATTGGAGGACCGCAGCCAGATCTTTGTCGGCCAAGGTCATGGGGCTCGGATGGGGCCTCCACATTGGAAGTGAGTACTGCCGAAGCGGAGCCAGCTGGCGCTCCAGGAATTCCCTCAGCAGCGACGCGCCGGTCAGCTTCGCCGCTGCCATGTTGGCCGGCCTCAAATCCGCGTCCATCTTCTCCAACACCAGCTTCGCGCGGGGGTCCGCGAGCTCCGCTCGACCCCAATCGCTGGAGCTCGTGGGTTGCTCCGTGGGCAAGATAAGCCGAGGGTGGATGCGCCTAGCATCTGCTAAGACCCACTTGCTCCTGAAGCCCTCAATCCTTTTCCCGGGGTTCGAAATGGCAATGGCGCCACCGTACGCGATGAAGCTCGCGCACGTGGAAGCAGGACCGCGAGAGGTCCGGAGGTAGAAGTAGTGGCGCAGCAAGGTCACTGAGGGCTGCACCCTTATGTGAGCCTCGCAGTAATAGGCGAAGATTGCCAGGAGAAGGACGGAGTTGGGGTGAACATGCAGAGCCTGTAGCTTATAATGGCGGAGGACGGAGAAGAAGAACTCGGAGAAGGGAGGTACCAGGCCAGCAGCAATGGCGCTTACAAAGAACGGATAGAAGGTGCTCCCTTGGCCCTCAGGGGTGGCAGAGCCGGCCTTGAACACCTTCGCCCCGTCGATGCCCTGCGCCGCCACCATCTGGTGCAACCGGGCGAGGCACGCCTCCGACACGTTCGGCGAGTCCAGGGCAGACGAGTACCAAGCTCCGGCCGGGGACTGACGAGGCGCCATGGCTTCCTAGATGACGCGGTCGGAGTAGATCTGGCAAATTTGGAGGAAGGAAGGAGAGGCGCAAGAAAGGGGATCTGAGCAGCAACCGGAGAAAGCAAAAAAAGCAAAGCCTAGGCAGATGCCGCTCCCTTCTCAACTCGCGCGGTTGCTGAGGCGCCCACGTCCAGTCAACGGCCATGTGGTGCACAAGGCCGCGGGCTGTTAGGGCCCACGGCGCTTCGCTCTTGCCCTTTCGCATCCCTGCACGGCCTAGTCCGGGCGCGCCTTGGGCCCGGGGGCTACTGTCGGCGTTCTGGGAACGGGGGTCCCCAGACTTGCCTGCCCGCGACCTGCGGCGTGGCTCAAAGGGGGCCCAGCACGGCCCGTCTTCATCAACACAGACCCAAGACCCTCGCGAGGGGCCAAGCCTCGCGGGGCGGATGACACGGAGCTTCCTCAGGCACGGCCTCATCAGGACTGGCTCGCGAGGAGGCGGAGAGATCAAGGCGGGGTACCTCACGAGGTGCCCGTGACGCAAGCCATGACGACCAAAGGCGCCAGGCGGGCGCCAGCCGCGCAGTGTCCTCCTTTCCTCTTTGGTGCAAAGGGAGCAAGCGCAAGCGAGAGCATCAAGCAAAGGCACCCGTTTTGGTGCAACGAGACCAAGACCAGTCCAACGGCAGGGAGGAAGTCATTGTGGAGCCCAAGCCAGCGTCACCACCAGAGTCTTTGGCAGGCGAGGACCAACTTTAGTCAGGATAAGTGTACCAGATGTTCCCCTTCAAAATGGCCAATTGTTAGCGCCGTTCCCGCTCAATATTTGGGAAGAGGCCCAGGGCCTTTGCCTATAAATAGGACTAGCCACCCCCAGGGTAGGAGGGATCGAGAATTGGCCAACCCAGAAACAAGCTGGGATCAGATCAAGTAGTATCACACAGAGAGAGAGAAGGGTGATTGAACTCCTCCTAGCAGTTCATCCCCACAGCCAAGAACAGACCCTCGCGAGGCTGTTCTTCCTTGTATTGCTCATCATCATCAGCCCAAGAGGCAATCCACCACACCACACACCGGAGTAGGGTATTACACCACAACGGTGGCCCGAACCAGTATAAACCCTGTGTCTCTTGTGTTGTTCTTTCCATAGCTTAGATCTTAGCGAGGCGGAGGGGTGCAGGTAGGTAGAAGGCGAAATCTCCGCACGCACCCCAGTGTTCGAACCTCAAGGGCGACAACACTGGTCGAGTGGCAACACCATATCAGGGGATCAATGTGCCCCTTTAATATTAGTAAATGATAAGCCCGAAGCCCAGTAGCCCAGTAGCCCCTGAGACTTAATGTGGGCATGGGTGGCCAAATTAAGGATCGATATCTGGAGTAAAATCACAAATTATGTGTAATGTTTCTACGTATCCAAGTACTCTACATCATTAATGCTCATATCCGCATAAAACTTTGTTGACCGACCATCGGCTTCAACCTCCTCGGCCAGTAGCCGTGGAGTGTTTGTCACACTTTATAAAGCCTTTATTAGGGCAAAGATTTATGAAAAACAAGGTAATCCGGCCATACGGTTTTATAAACAAAGGTATGCGGAGAGAATGTTATATTACTATGTAATGTAAAAAACATCTTCCAAAGAAAATAGTCCCCCTATCGGTTCCTTTCTTTGGGTTGTCATGCAGACCGTGATCATGAAACCTCACCTCCGATCAATGCGGGAGAAAAATATAGAGGATTAAGTTTGGGGAAAGTTCCCGAACTATGTGGTTTTTAGTGAACCTAAATTTTCACTTCCATCGTTGCTGACAAATTATATCCTTTAAGATCGCTAGCTTTCTGTTGGGGAACACAGTATTTCAAAAAAATTCCTACGATCACGCAAGATCTATCTAGGTGATGCATAGCAACGAGAGGGGAGAGTGTGTCCACGTACCCTCATAGACCGAAAGCGGAAGCGTTTAGTAATGCGGTTGATGTAGTCGAACATCTTCACGATTCAACCGATTTAAGCACCGAACGTACGGCACCTCCGTGTTCAGCACATGTTCAGCTCGATGACGTCCCTCGAGCTCTTGATCCAGTTGTGGACGAGGGAGAGTTCCGTCAGCACGACGGGGTGTTGACGGTGATGATGAAGTTACCGGCGCAGGGCTGCGCCTAAGCACTGCAATGATATGACCGAGGTGTGTAATAGTGGAGGGGGGCACCGCACGCGGCTAAGAGAAGACTTGGTGTGCCTTTGGGGTGCCCCCCTCCCACGTATATAAAGGGGGGAGGAGAGGAGGCCGGCCCAAGGGGGGGGGCCAAGGGGGGAAGTCCTACTTGGACTCCCGGTCCAAGTAGGATTCACCCTCCCCCCATTCCTTTTCGGAGAAGGGGGGAAGGGGAAAGAGGTGGAGGAGAAGATGGAAAGGGTGGCTGCCCCCCCCCCCCTCCATCTGACCGCTGCCTCCTCTCTCCACTAGGGCCCATGAAGGCCCATTAACCCCCCCCCCCCGGGGGGGGGGGTTCCAGTAACCTCCCGGTACTCCGAAAAATGTTCGAACCTTTCCGAAACCATTCTGGTGTCCAAACATAACCTTCCAATATACCAATCTTTATGTCTCAACCATTTTGAGACTCCTCGTCATGTTCGTGATCACATCCGGGACTCTGAACAAACTTTGGTTCATCAAATGACATAACTCATAATACAAATTATCATCGAACGTTAAATGTGCGTACCCTACGGGTTTGAGAACTATGTAGACATGACCGAGACACATCTCCGGTCAATAACCGATAGCGGAACCTGGGCTCATATTGGTTCCTACATAATCTACGAAGATCTTTATCGGTCAAACCACATAACAACATACGTTATTCCCTTTGTCATCGATATGTTACTTGCCCGAGATTCGATCGTCGGTATCATCATACCTAGTTGAATCTCGTCACCGGCAAGCCTCTTTACTCGTTCCACAATGCATCATCCCGTAACAAACTCATTAGTCACATTGCTTGCTGATACGTCTCCGTTGTATGTACTTTTCCAAACACTTTTTCCCTTGTTTTGGACTCTAACTTGTATGATTTGAATGGAACTAACCCGGACTGACGCTATTTTCAGCAGAATTACCATGGTGTTGTTTTATGTGCAGAAAACAAATATTCTCGGAATGACCTGAAACTCCACGGAACATCTTAGAAAAAATAATAAAAAATCCTCGCCAAAGATGAAGACTAGGGGCCCACACCCTTCTCATGAGGGTGGGGGGCGCCCCCCCTAGGGCGCGCCCCCTACCTCGTGGGCCCCTTGTTGCGTCTCCGACTCCAACTCCACCTCCATATATTGAGTTTCGATGAGAAAAAAAATCAGAGAGAAGAAATCATCGTGTTTTACGATACTGAGCCGCCGCCAAGCCCTAAAACCTCTCGGGAGGGCTGATCTGGAGTCCGTTCGGGGCTCCGGAGAGGGGGATTCGTCGCCGTCGTCATCATCAACCATCCTCCATCACCAATTTCATGATGCTCACCGCCGTGCGTGAGTGATTCCATCGTAGGCTTGCTGGACGGTGATGGGTTGGATGAGATTTATCATGTAATCGAGTTAGTTTTGTTAGGGTTTGATCCCTAGTATCCATTATGTTCTGAGATTGATGTTGCTATGACTTTGCTATGCTTAATGCTTGTCACTAGGGCCCGAGTGCCATGATTACAGATCTGAACCTATTATGTTTTCATGAATATATGTGAGTTCTTGATCATATCTTGCAAGTCTATAGTCACCTACTATGTGTTATGATCCGGCAACCCCGAAGTGACAATAATCGGGACCACTCCCAGTGATGACCATAGTTTGAGGAGTTCATGTATTCACTATGTGCTAATGCTTTGTTCCGGTTCTCTATTAAAAGGAGGCCTTAATATCCCTAAGTTTCCAATAGGACCCCGCTGCCATGGGAGGGTAGGACAAAATATGTCATGCAAGTTCTTTTCCATAAGCACAAATGACTATATACGGAATACATGCCTACATTACATTGATGAATTGGAGCTAGTTCTGTGTCACCCTATGTTATGACTGTTACATGATGAACCGCATCCGACATAATTATCCATCACTGATCCGGTGCCTATGAGTTTTCCATATACTGGTTTACGCTTATTTACTTTCCCGCTGCTACTGTTACAATCACTACAAAATACCAAAAATATTACTTTTGCTGTCTTTACTTTTGTTGCCGCTACCACCACTATCATATTACTTTGCTACTAAACACTTTGCCGCAGATACTAAGTTTCCAGGTGTGGTTGAATTGACAACTCAGCTGATAATACTTGAGAATATTCTTTGGCTCCCCTTGTGTCGATCAATAAATTTGGGTTGAATACTCTACCCTCGAAAGCTGTTGCGATCCCCTATACTTGTGGGTTATCAAGACTAATTTCCGGCGCCATTGCCGGGGAGCATAGCTCTATTCTTTGAGTCACTTGGGATTTATATCTGCTGGACACTATGAAGAACTTGAGAGATCCAGAAACCAAGATCTATCCCTCAACAACGAGGGGAGGTAAGGAACTGCCATCTAGCTCTGCACTTGATTCACCTTCTATTATGAGTAAGTTAGCGACACCTACACCTGCTTCTGCTATTCGTTCTGATATGTCGCATGTTATTGATGATGCCACTTCTGCTATACATGATACTTATGATAAAACTACTTCTATGCTTGATACTACTGTGCCCCTTAGTGAATTAGTTGATGAAAAAATTTCCAGGGCTAGAGAAAAAGAAATTATTGAATCTTAATATGATGATGATAGTGATGATGAAAATATGCCTGTTATTCGTGAGGGTTATCTTTTCGATATGGAATCTTCTGCCGCTATTTTAGCTTGCAATGATAGATATGAGCTTAAGAGATTATTAATTAAATGGAACAAAGAATCACTTAGAGATAAAATGAAACCTGACCCTGCTTTTGCTACTTCACCTATATGTGTTCCTGATAAGGATTATGAATTATCTGTTGATCCTGATATAATTACTTTGGTTGAATCTGATCCGTTTTATGGCTATGAATCTGAAACTGTTGTGGAACATCTTACTAAGTTAAATGATATAGCTGCCCGGTTCACTAATGATGAGAGATCGCGTTACTTTTATATACTCAAAATATGTCCGTTCTCATTAAAGGGTGATGCTAAGATATGGTTTAATTCTCTTGATCCTGGTTGTGTGCGTAGTCCCCAGGATATGATTTATTACTTCTCTACTAAATGTTTCCCGGCTCATAAGAAACAAGCTGCTTTGAGGGAAATATACAACTTTGTGCAAATTAAAGAAGAGAGTCTCCCACAAGCTTGGGGAGGCTTCTCAAGTTACTTAATGCTTTGCCTGATCATCCTCTTAAGAAACCTGAAATACTTGATATCTTTTATAATGGACTAACCGATGCTTCCAGAGATTACCTGGATAGTTGTGCTGGTTCTCTTTTTAGGGAAAGAACACCGGATGAAGCTGAAATTCTATTGAATAATATGTTGACAAATGAAAATAATTGGACAGCTCCTGAGCCAACTCCTGCTCCAATTACTGAGCCTATTCTTAAACCAACTCCGAAGAAGAGAGGTGTTCTATTTCTCAGTCCCGAAGATATGCAAGAGGCAAAGAAATCTATGAAAGAAAAAGGTATTAAAGCTGAAGACGTTAAGAATTTACCTCCTATTGAAGAAATACATGGTCTTAATATACCGCCTGTTGAAGAAACATATGATCTCAATTCTTTATTTATTGAAGAACCTCCTGATCCCGATATCCCAACACAGGTAGTAAAGGTAAATTCTCTCTATAGATATGATAAAACTGAAGTCCCTCCTACTAAAATTGCTAGTCAGTGCTTGGATGGGTTTGATAACTTTATGTTTAAGCAAGACGACTTCAATGCTTATCTTGGTAGACAATTAAAAGAAAATGCTTATATGATTAGACGCTTGGGTGATTATATGGCTGATATTAAAGGTGAACTTAAACTTGTTAGCAAACATGCTTCTATGGTTACCACTCAAGTAGAACAAGTACTTAAAGCTCAAAAAGAAGTGCTTGATGAAATGAATAGTAAGAAAAATGATTATGCTATTAGAGTGGCTACTAGAACTGGTAGAATGACTCAGGAACCTTTGTATCCTGAAGGCCACTCTAAGAGAATCGAGCAAGATTCTCAAAGAAATAATATTGATGTTCCTAGTTCTTCTAAAAAGAAGAAGAAGAAGAAAAATGATAGAACTGTGCAAACTTCTAGTGAACCTATTGCTGAACCACCTGATAATCCAAATGGTATATCTATGTATGAAGCTGAAACACAATCTGGTAATGAACATGAACCTAGTGAAAATATTAATGATGATGTTCATGATGATGCTCAACCTAGTAGTGATAATGATGTAGAAATTGAACCTGCTGTTGATCTTGATAACCCACAATCAAAGAATCAACGTTATGATAAAAGAGACTTTGTTGCTAGGAAACATGGTAAAGAAAGGGAACCTTGGGTTCAGAAACCCATGCCTTTTCCTCCAAAACCATCCAAGAAAAAGGATGATGAGGATTTTGGGCGCTTTACTGAAATGATTAGGCCTATCTTTTTGCGTACGAGATTAACTGATGTGCTCAAAACAAATCCTTATGCTAAATATATGAAGGATATCATTACTAATAAAAGAAAGATACCAGAAGCTGAGATTTCCACCATGCTTGCTAATTATACTTTTAAGGGTGGAATACCAAAGAAACTTGGAGACCCCGGAGTACCTACTATACCTTGCTCCATCAAAAGAAATTATATTAAAACTCCTTTATGTGATCTTGGAGCCGGTGTTAGTGTTATGCCTCTCTCTTTATATCGTAGACTTGACTTGAATAAGCTAACACCTACTGAAATATCTTTGCAAATGGCTGATAAATCAACTGCTATACTTGTCGGTATTTGTGAGGATTTGCCTATTGTGGTTGCAAACGTTACTATTTTAACGGACTTTGTTATACTTGATATTCCCAAGGATGATAGTATGTCTATTATTCTTGGAAGACCTTTTCTTAATACTGCAGGGGCTGTTATTGGTTGCAACAAAGGCAATGTCACTTTTCATGTTAATGGTAATGAGCATACGATACACTTTCCGAGGAAACAACCTCAAGTTCATAGTATCAACTCTATTGGAAAAATTCCATTGATTATATTTGGAGGTTTTGAATTTCCTCTTCCTACTGTCAAGAAGAAATATGATATTCTTATTATGGGGGATGTGCATATCCCCGTTGAGGTAACTTAGTGTTATTTGAAATTTCTCCAGTTTCATGATTATCGGAATGAGTTTGTTAACAAGACTTGATCAACCTTGTTAGTGGATTCCTTTTGATGAGCATGCGATGGATGAAAGTAGAAGTACAAACTTCTGTACCCTCTCTATAATTTCTGTTATTATATTAAATAAAGTAAAAATAGTATTTTTCAGTCTGTTTCCTGACTTATCCGTGCAATATAAAAATATCCCGAAAACAAAAGTCCTCAGAATGCCATGCCAATTTAATATGGTTTTTTCGGGAATATTTGAGGATTTACTGTGCAAAAATTACCGCAGGAGGAGCTGCCACCTGGTCACAAGGGTGGTGGGCGCCCCCCCCCCCTATTTGGCGCCCCCCCTATAGGGCGCGCCCCTGCCTCGTGGGCCCACGGTGGCCCTCCTCCACTTATCGCAGCACCCATCTTCTTCCTCTGTCTCACACAAACCCGAAAAACCAACTCAAGCACGAGTTCCAGCCACTTTTGCTGTGATTTTTGATCTCCTTGCTCAAAGCACCTCTCGCAAAACTGCTTGGGGAGATTGTTCCTTGGTATGTGACTCCTCCATTGGTCCAATTAGTTTTTGTTCTAGTGCTTTATTCTTTGCAAATTTGTGCTGCATAGGTGACCATGTTCTTGAGCTTGCATGTCAAATTTATATGGTTCCAAGTAGTTCTAATGCTTGATATAGGCTCTAGGCACTTGTAGGAGTAGTTACTATCAGTTTTATTGAGTTTGGTTACTTTTATTTTGAAGTTACTAAAAATTTCAAAAAAATTCAGAGAAAAACAATATGTTTAGGAAGATGTTCCAAGGTGGTTCCTCTAAGAAGCAAGGACCCAGGATTGCTATGCGCGATGCTAACGAGGATCCACCAAGAGACGCTCCGGTACGGCCTTGTGAATAGCCGTCGGAAAATTTTATGGACCGTGCGGGAATTAAAGAAGAATTCAAATCATATTTGCGCAATGCCGGTCTTGAGGATTTTGAGGCTAACAAATGCCCCCAGTATCATGATCTCACAAGTTCATTTGTGAGGAGGTTTGAGTATTCATCTTCGCGTAATTCTCATTCAGTCATGTTTGATCTTTATGAAAAATCTTATACCATGGACTTAGAGGATTTCACTTCTGCTTGCGAACTTCCATCATGGGGTAATGTTAGGGATCCCCCTAAATCTGAATTTAGAAACTTTCTTGCTAGTATAACTATGGAGGAATCTAGAGATATAACGCGGGCTACCATAGGGAGCATTCACTTTCCTGCTATACATTATTTTGCTCTTTTCATCGGTAGATGTATAAATGCTAAGGATGAAGCATGTCACATGTGTGTCCCTGATCTTAGCATTCTTAGGAGTGCTGTGTTAGGAGACCAATCTTATCATATGGGAGCCATTGTAGCTCGTTGGTTGCATCATAATAGACATAATGGAGATTTCTTTGGAGGAATTTATGCAACCCGCTTAGCTCATTTTCTTGAGATAGACATTCGTGAGGGTGATATGGAGTTGCCTCCTACATATTTAGATTATGACTCTATGGCTTCACACCAGTTTGTCGAGAGGCCTGAATCACCTCTCTTATATCATTTAATTTTTGATAAACAACGTGCTTTCCGTATTACTCTCCCTGCTCCTGCCTTCTTTGATTCACAGACAAAAGGAAGATATGTTATTACCAGAGAGGAGGCAGAAGAGTACGAGAGGAGAACGGAGGCATCTCGACTCCACACTGCAGCTCAGCAGGCGATAACCGCTGCACAACTGTATGATCCCAACTATTCTTCCTCATCACAGTACGACCCCAACAACTATTATTATGGATATCCGCCAGGCCAGCCGTGGCCATAGACCAACTTAGGCCAAAATCCTAAGCTTGGGGGAGTACGTATTTCTCACCGACATTACATTTATGTTCACACACACTCATTGCTAGATGTCGGTGCTCATACTTTTTCACTGTAATATCCATGCTAGTTTATTTTCTTTTTCCTGCTTTCTTCTTGTGTGTTTAGTAAACCTTAAGAAAAACCAAAAAAATAGTAGTAGTTTATTTTTCTGCTGTAGTAGTAATAACTAAAAAGAAAACCCAAAAATATTTCCCGTTCTTCTTTCGCTTGTTGGGAGCTTTCCCGTGTAAATAGTTTTATTTCTTTTCTTTTCTTTGGGGGTCAGTAGGAGAAGACCATAATTAAATTTTTGAATTGGCTCTTATATGCATTATTGTTGATCTAACCAAGAGCCCATATTGCCTTGTCTTCTCCTATTTATTGAATGCTCGCAGATTCCAGCTTAGTCCAATGCACGTACACTCTTATTATTATTCACACTGTTCGGTCGTGCAAGTGAAAGGCAATTATGATGATATATGATGGACTGACTGAGATAAGAAAAGTTGGTATGAACTCGACCTCTTTTGTTTTTGTAAATATGATGAGTCCCCCGTTCTTGATTTAGCTTATTATGAATAAACATGTTTGCAATGACAATTAGAGATCATAGTTGCTTGTCCCATGCTTGATTAGCTATGAGTTATAATGGTTTACCTTGTGTGCCAACATGCTATTGAGATGATTATGATGTGGTATGATGGGGTGGTATCCTCCTTTGAATGATTTAAGTGACTTGACTTGGCACATGTTCACGCATGTAGTTGAAACAAATCAACATAGCCTTCACGATATTTATGTTCATGGTGGATTATATCCTACTCATGCTTGCATCCAATGTTTATTAATTTTAATGCATGTACATGGCTGTTGTCGCTCTCTAGTTGGTCGCTTCCCAGTATTTTGCTAGCCTTCACTTGTACTAAGCGGGAATACTGCTTGTGCATCCAATCCCTTAAACCCCAAAGTTATTCCAGATGAGTCCACTATACCTTCCTATATGCGGTATCTACCTGCCGTTCCAAGTAAATTTGTATGTGCCAAACTCTAAACCTTCAAATAAACATTTTGTTTTGTATGCTCGAATAGCTCATGTATCAACAAAGGTTGTCCTTATCTTCCGTGTTAGGCGGGTTATTCTCAAGAGGAGTGGACTCCGCTCCTCACTCACCAGAAAATGGCTGGTCACCGGGATGCCCAGTCCCATGCTTTATGCAAACTAAATCAAAATTAATTGCAAACAAAACTCCCCTTCGGACCTGATGTATGTTGGAGGCACTCGTTGTTTCGAGCAAGCCATGGATTGATGCTTGTTGGTGGAGGGGGAGTATAAACTTTACCATTCTGTTTGGGAACTGCCTATAATGTGTTTAGCATGGAAGATATCGCCATCTCTTAGTTGTTATGTTGACAATGAAAGTATACCGCTCAAAATACAATTTATCTCTATTTCAAAACCGAGCTCTAGCACCTCTACAAATCCCTGCTTCCCTCTGCGATGGGCCTATCCATTTACTTTTATGTTGAGTCATCACCCTCTTATTAAAAAGCACTAGCTGGAGAGCACAGCCGTCATTTGCATTCATCACTGTTAATTTATGTTGGGTATGACTATGATTGGATCTCTTTTAGTTACAATGTCTAGTCAGTCCTTGATCTTTAAAGGTGCTCTGGATTTATGTTTTGTGGTCTCAGAAAGGGCTAGCGAGATACCATCTTGTTATATCATATTATTATTGTTTTGAGAAAGTGTTGTCATCCGAGATTTATTATTATGACTTGCTAGTTGATTATGCTATTGATATGAGTAATTATGAGACTTGAGAATTATTGCAAATGTGGTTAGTTATGATCTATGTTGAAAACTTGAATGCTGGCTTGACATAGTTACAACAACAAGAGCAAACAGAGTTTGTAAAAGTTTTTCTTTCTTTCTTTCAGTTTGTCAACTGAATTGCTTGAGGACAAGCAAGGGTTTAAGCTTGGGGGAGTTGATACATCTCCGTCGTATCTACTTTTCCAAACACTTTTGCCCTTGTTTTGGACTCTAACTTGTATGATTTGAATGGAACTAACCCGGACTGACGCTGTTTTTAGCAGAATTAACATGGTGTTGTTTTATGTGCAGAAAACAAATATTCTCGGAATGACCTGAAACTCCACGGAACATCTTAGAAAAAATAATAAAAAATCCTCGCCAAAGATGAAGACCAGGGGGCCCACACCCATCTCACGAGGGAGGGGGTGCCCCCCCTAGGGCGCGCCCCCAACCTCGTGGGCCCCCTGTTGCGTCTCCGACTCCAACTCCACCTCCATATATTGAGTTTCGATGAGAAAAAAATCAAATAGAAGAAATCATCACGTTTTACGATATGAAGCCGGCGCCAAGCCCTAAAACCTCACGGGAGGGCTGATCTGGAGTCTGTTCGGGGCTCCGGAGAGGGGGATTTGTCGCCGTCGTCATCATCAACCATCCTCCATCACCAATTTCATGATGCTCACCGCCGTGCGTGAGTAATTCCATCGTAGGCTTGCTGGACGGTGATGGGTTGGATGAGATTTATCATGTAATCAAGTTAGTTTTGTTAGGGTTTGATCCCTAGTATCCATTATGTTCTGAGATTGATGTTGCTATGACTTTGCTATGCTTAATGCTGGTCACTAGGGCCCGACTGCCATGATTTCAGATCTAAACCTATTATGTTTTCATGAATATATGTGAGTTCTTGATCCTATCTTCCAAGTCTATAGTCACCTACTATGTGTTATGATCCCGCAACCCCGAAGTTACAATAATCGGGACCACTCCTGGTGATGACCATAGTTTGAGGAGTTCATGTATTCACTATGTGCTAATGCTTTGTTCCAGTTCTCTATTAAAAGGAGGCCTTAATATCCCTAAGTTTCCAATAGGACCCTGCTACCACGGGAGGGTAGGACAAAAGATGTCATGCAAGTTCTTTTCCATAAGCACGTATGACTATATACGGAATACATGCCTACATTACATTGATGAATTGGAGCTAGTTCTGTGTCACCCTATGTTATGACTGTTACATGATGAACCACATCCGACATAATTATCCATCACTGATCCGGTGCCTACGAGTATTCCATATACTGGTTTATGCTTATTTACTTTCCCGCTACTACTGTTACAATCACTACAAAATACCAAAAACATTACTTTGTGATGTTTGATAGCACAGAAGGTGTTCCTCCAGTATTCGGGAGTTGCATAATCTCATAGTCATAGGAATATGTATAAGTCATGAAGAAAGCAATAGCAATAAAACTAACGATCAATATGCTAAGCTAACGGATGGGTCTTGTCCATCACATCATTCTCTAATGATGTGATCCCATTTATCAAATGACAACACATGTCTATGGTTAGGAAACTTGACCATCTTTGATTAACGAGCTAGTCTAGTAGAGGCATACTAGGGACTGAGGGAGTCCTGGATTAGGGGGTGTTCGGGTAGCCGGACTATATCTTCAGCCGGACTCCTGGACTATGAAGATACAAGATTGAATACTTCGTCCCGTGTCCGGATGGGACTTTCCTTGGCGTGGAAGGCAAGCTTGGCGATGCGGATATTCAAGATCTCCTACCATTGTAACCGACTCTGTGTAACCCTAACCCTATCCGGTGTCTATATAAACCGGAGGGTGGTAGTCCGTAGGACATCAACTCCATATACAACAATAATACCATAGGCTAGCTTCTAGGGTTTAGCCTCCTTGATCTTGTGGTAGATCTACTCTTGTACTACCCATATCATCAATATTAATCAAGCAGGATGTAGGGTTTTACCTCCATCAAGAGGGCCCGAACCTGGGTAAAACATCGTGTTCCCTGCCTCCTGTTACCATCCGGCCTAGACGCATAGTTCGGGACCCCCTACCCGAGATCCGCCGGTTTTGACACCGACATTGGTGGTTTCATTGAGAGTTCCTCTGTGCCGTCGCAATCAGGAAGGATGCCTCCTCCCGTCTTTAAAGACGGCACCGTTGCTAAGGGAGCCTTGGCTGTCGGCCAAACTCTCCGGCTAGGTGGTTTCCTCATGACCGCCTGTTCGGCTGTTGCGCCGACGATGACCTCTCGGGTCATCAAAAGCAACCTACACGTCGGCTCAGAGCTCATCGAGCAGCTAGATCCAATGGAGCTCTCTTCCGTAAACGAGCTCTTGGATCACATCGCTGCGTTGGGGGTTGCTACGGATTACGACCAGGTTGGGCTTAAACCCGATCTAAGAGAAATTAACTCTCCCCAAGTCACCCACCACGTTGCCGTGGTAGAGGCGCAGTGCGGCGACCCTTCATCTATTTTAAGGACTAGCTACGTCCGAATTCCCGACTCCTCCAAGCTGGATACCCGCGGAGAGGAGGATGTAACTCAAGACCTGAGCTTAGGATCAGGCAACGGGCTAGATTCGTTGGACAACATCCAAGAATCCGAACTTCAGAGTTCGGAAACTCTTCGGCCTCCGAATCTTGGATTGGGTGAGGTTTCAGATTCAACGACACCCGCCCACCCGAACATAAGCGATCTCTCCCAAATCAGGCAGAGGCCCGAGGAAACAGTACATCATTACTGGGCCAGATTCCTCCTGGTTATGAACAGGATAAAGGATTGCCGCGAGGGAGACGCAATCTCAATTTTCTGCAGTAATTGCACGGACGAGGGAATCCTTAACGCCGTAAGTCGTCGTGATATTACACGCTTCGCTGACTTGGCGTCCATAGTACAAAAATACTGTGCGATGGAAAGCGCCTGGAAAACCGAAATAAATTTTGGGATAATCCGGCCTTGAATAGTAATCCCGTCCGAACTAAGAGGGTGCATCATCATAGGACACCCGGGATAAACACTAAAAAGCCAAAACCCTCTACAGGGCATGGAACCGTACTGGAAAGGTGGCTTGATGGACCCTGTAGAATCCACAGTACAGAGGACGCCACACCAACTCACAGCCTTAGAGCATGTTGGATACTCCGGCAGGTGGCCAAAATTGGCGAGGACCTCTTAATTCTGGAGGCCGCAGAAAGCCAGCCCGAGGACACCAGTACCGTTCTCACAGTCTTCGAGACTTTCGCATCAAACAGTATGCGAAAAAGAACACTCCGCAGCCTCGCCGAAGTCTATCAAGTTGCAACAATAAATCCATGGAGCGACACTGCTATTACCTTCAACGCAAGTGATGAACCTAGATTCCGAACAGCCCGAGCACCAGCCGCATTGGTCCTCAGTCCCATAGTGGACGGCTTTCGCCTCACCAAGGTGCTCATGGATGGAGGCAGCGGACTGAACCTCATTTATGAGGAAACCCTTCAAAAAATGGAAATAGACTGGAACCGCATCGAGCGAAGCAGCACAACCTTTAGAGGAATAATCCCCAGTCGGGAAGCGCGCTGCATAGGAAAATCACACTAGATGTGGTGTTCGGCACGCCGGATAATTACAGGTCCGAAGAAGTCACGTTTCAGGTGGCCCCGTTCAAAAGCGGATATCACGCTTTACTGGGACGGGAAGCATTCTCAATCTTCCAAGCAATACCCCATTACGGGTACATGAAGCTTAAGATGCCCGGGCCGAACAGAATTATCACTCTAGCTAGTGATCTGGACGTAGCACTCCGCACCGAAAACAAGACGGCCGCATTAGCCCTTGAGGCACTATCCGAAGCCTTAGCTGCCGAGGAACTGACTGCGCTGCGCTCCACGGTTAACAGGGATGATGTGATACTCGATAAGAGATCCAAATCCACATCCTTCAAGCCAGCTGACAAAATAGTCAAATTCCAGGTCCATCCAACGGACCCCAATAAAACAGCTTCCATCGGGGCACGACTGAACCCTGATGTAGACGCCGCACTGCGAGAGTTCCTACGAGAGAACTGGGACATTTTCGCCTGGCACCCTTCAGACATGCCAAGGATCCCACGCAGGCTGGCTGAACACAGCTTAAATATCCTAAAAGGATTCAAACCTGTCAAACAAGCCCTTCGGCGTTTTTCCGAACCCAAGAGACAGGCTATGGGAGAGGAGCTAGCCAAGCTATTGGAGGCCGGATTCATTAGAGACATAAAACATCCGGACTGGCTAGCAAACTTGGTGATGGTACCAAAGAAGGACAAATCCTGGCGCCTGTGTGTCGATTTTAAAGACCTCAACAAGGCTTGCCCAAAGGATCCCTTCCCCCTCCCCCGTATCGATCAAATTATCGATGCCACCGCAGGACACGACTCGTTGTGTTTCCTCGACGCATACTCCGGATACCATCAAATCAAGATGGCAGAATCAGACCAAGCCGCAACAGCATTCATCACACCATACGGCCCATTCTGCTTCAACACAATGCCCTTCGGGCTGAAAAACACCGGTGCAACATATCAGCGCATGATCCAGACATGTCTGGCAAATCAGATCGGCAAAACAGTGGAGGCGTATGTTGATGATGTGGTCGTCAAATCAAGACATGTCGAATCTCTAGTAGACGACTTGAGGCTTACATTCGATAACCTCCGAAAATATGACATCAAGCTCAACCCGGAAAAATGCGTCTTCGGCGTTCCAGCCGGAAAGCTCTTGGGCTTCATTGTATCCGGTAGAGGAATTGAAGCAAATCCAGCCAAGATCCGAGCTTTGTCACAATTGGATATCCCAAAGGACCTCAAACAAATACAAAAATTAACCGGATGCGTGGCGGCTTTAAGCCGCTTCATCTCCCGCTTGGGAGAAAAGGCACTACCCCTCTATCGCCTCCTTCGGCGCACCGAACACTTCGAGTGGACGGAGGCCGCCACGGCCGGACTTGATGAAATAAAAGCCATATTGGCAACAAACCCAGTCCTGGCCGCGCCGAACACCGGCGAACCAATGTTATTGTACATTGCAGCAACACATCAAGTTGTCAGCGCAGTGCTCGTTGTCGAGCGGGAAACGGATGGACACAAATTCCCCCTTCAAAGGCCGGTCTACTACGTATCCACTGTCCTCACTCCATGCAAATCACGGTACCCGCATTATCAAAAGATTGCATACGCGGTATTCATGGCATCCCGGAAGCTACGACACTACTTTCAAGAGTGTTCCATAACAGTAGCCTCGGAAGTACCACTCAACGATATTATCAACAACCGCGACGCAACGGGCCGGATTGCAAAATGGGCCATCGAGCTTCTCCCGTTCGATATAACCTATAAGCCACGGCGAGCTATTAAATCGCAAGTTTTGGCCGACTTCGTCGCAGAATGGACGGAGGCCGAGCTCCCTAAAGAGTACGGCACATATTCAAACTGGATTATGCATTTCGACGGCTCCAAAATGTTGGCCGGACTGGGGGCTGGCGTCGTCCTGACGTCCCCCACAGGAGGCACGGTCCAATATGTGCTCCAAATCATGTACATGGATTCCAACAATGCAGCCGAATATGAGGCCCTCCTACATGGTCTCCGGATAGCAGTATCCATGGGTATCCAGCGCCTAGAGGTACGCGGGGATTCAAACCTCGCGATATCCCAAATAAATGGAGACTTCGACGCCAAGGACCCAAAAATGGCAGCTTACCGCAACGCCGTCCTAAAAATGTCAGCTCGGTTCGAAGGGCTGGAGTTTCACCATATAGCCCGAGAAAACAATCAAGCAGCGGACGTCCTGGCACGCATCGGAGCAAAACGCGATGCAGTCCCCCCCCCCCCAACATCTTTTTGGAAAGATTGTTCAAGCCATCCATAGCATGGGAGGGGGAACCCGCAAATAACAGCCCGGACCCAGCCGCACCACTCGACGCCGAACAATCTGACACAATTGGAGGCTCTGCCAATGAAATTACACCTTCAGCCCACGTAATAATGGCGGTCATCGCCTCGTGGACAGAACCATTCCTAGCCTACCTTACTAGGCAGGAACTCCCGGAGGACCAAAACGAGGCCCGCTGCATAGTGCGGCGATCTAAAGCCTATAGAGTCCATGAGGGAGAGCTTTATAAGAAAAGCACTACCGGAGTCCTTCAAAGGTGCATCTCCGAAGAGGAAGGGCGGAACCTTCTGGCTGAAATTCATGCCGGACTCGGTGGTCACCACGCCGCTGCTCGGTCCCTTGTTAGCAAGGCTTTCCGTACAGGCTTTTATTGGCCGACGGCCCGGGCAGACGCTCAGGACCTAGTCCAACGATGCGCTGGTTGCCAACTTTTTGCCAACCAAAGCCATATGCCACCCACCGCACTCCAAACTATACCCATCACCTGGCCTTTTGCGGTCTGGGGGCTTGACATGGTCGGACCCCTTAAAGGTGGGACCGATAGGAAAAAATACTTACTGGTCATGGTGGATAAATTCACCAAATGGATAGAAGCCAAGCCTGTTAAAATGGCCGAATCCGGACCTGTGATAGACTTCATATCCGGGGTTGTACACCGTTATGGCGTCCCCCACAGCATCATAACGATAACGGTACAAACTTTACCGCCGACGAGGTAAAACTCTGGTGCAAAAACATGGGCATCAAGCTCGATTATGCTTCCGTCTATCACCCACAAACCAACGGCCAGGTCGAACGTGCAAATGGTCTTATCATGAGCGGCATTAAACCCAGACTGGTGCGGTCCCTCAAGGAATCTAACACGCACTGGGTAGAGGAGCTCGACTCCGTGCTATGGGGGCTGCGGACCACGCCAAATCGCACCACCGGATACACACCATTTTTTATGGTGTACGGCGCAGAGGCAGTTCTGCCCTGCGACATAATTCATGACTCACCTAGAGTGCGCATGTACGAAGAAAGAGAAGCCGAGCTCGATCGGCAGGACAACTTGGACGCCCTGGAGGAGGAGCGTGACGTGGCAAAAGCCCGTTCCGCATTTTATCAACAGCAGGCCCGAAGATATCAAAGCAGAGAAGTACGGGCCAAAAATTACAATGTTGGCGAACTAGTTCTACGCCTGCCGGATAAGAAAAAGGACAAACTCAAGCCCAAGTGGGAAGGTCCATTCATAATCGACCAAGTCCTGACTGGCGGGGCGTACCGCCTGCGAGATGCGTCGGATAACCGACTCGAGCCGAACCCGTGGAATGCCACCCGTCTCCGAAGATTCTATGCCTAGCGCCGGACTCTGTGTTCGTCTCCTTCCTCTGTCCATTTTTTGCATTTTTCTGTCTTACATTTCTCTCCTTCCCCTCTTTTCTTTTATAGCCCTTAAAGGCTCATCTAGTGACGCGCCACTCGCGCTCATTAAACCTGGGGGCTTCTTTAACAGAAGCTTATTTATACGGGCTTCACGCCCAACACATGCGTCAAACTTCCGCATGTACCTTTTTCTTCACCATTATATGCATCGATATGACTTAAGTTTTGGCCAAGCTGGGTTGCCTGGCTCCTGTGCTTACCCCTACGTTCCCGATTGTTCGGCTAGGCGGTAAAGGGAGCACCTCTGCGATTGTTACTGCCGGGTCAGCCGGATGTGTACCTCAGACTGGGTGAAGCCGAAAGCTAGCGTTCTTAAGGGAATATTCGGTCGGTGAGATAAAAGATGATCTTTTTACTCATTTTATGCGCCCCCAGATGCTTTTTTCTGCGTCTTTTTACGCAGTCCGGACATGCACTTTAGGGCATGCCTCCCAGCGAAAGGAACCCCTAACGGAACTATTCTCTCTGGAAGATGTTTCTTACTAACCATGTAATATAACATAACTAGTTGGGCACTTGTCTGATAAAGCACTAATGACCCCTACGCCTGGTCTCCACGCATACCACGGTTCTTATATAACCGCTATGGTATTCGGACACACTCCGGACCGTCAGGTCCCGAGGTTGAAGCGAAAAGGTCGGCAACGACAAACGATCTACAATCCGGCTAGAAGGCATTACACATGTCAATTCAAAATTACATAGTCATTCTGACTGATTGTATTCCTCTTCTATACCATCTAACAGGCTGTCTAATTTACAGTCCTGCTGGGAATACTTCGCGGCCAACTCTACTTGGCCGTATACTAAGCTCACAGGGATCTCCTTCCCGTCAGGCCCCACTGGTCCGACCTCGGCCATGTGGTTTGGGTCAGACTTCGTAAACGGGTCTTCACCATGGCCCAGGCTTCCCTAGCGCCTTGTCGGCAGGCCGATATCTTCCACAACCGGAAGCGCCGCCGAGCTCCCTTCAGCTTCTCCGCAAGCTCTCCAAGGCCCTCGGGCATGGAGTGGGCAGGCCATAAGGCTTGGGCAACACCTCGCATCGCCTGCCAAATTCGCTCGTGCAGTTGCATGAGTTCGGGAAGAAGGTCACCCGTAGAACCGGGCATCTCCTCTGCAGGACGACCTGTGAGCATACCTACAGACATTACTCTGTTAGTCGACTTCCTCGCCGAACTCTTTTTTCAAAGTTCATTCAAGCACTTACTGAATATGCCGCGTCGAAGCCGCTGATTCTCCCTCGTGGAGTCCGACAGCTGGCCACGAACATCTTTAAGTTCGATGTCCAGCCTGGTGTTGGCATCCTGAAGATCATTCTTCTCTTGCCTCACCTTTGTCAACGTACTCTCACCGGCCTTTAGCCGGCGTAAGAGTTGTTGCTTTTCCGGATCGAATTTGGTGCCATCTGCAACATGATTTGTCAGATTTGCACCCACACTGCACAATACTAATCTTTCGAAGCGTATCTTACCTGAGGGGGTCTCTCTGGGCTCCCCTGCTGCGGCTAGTGCAGCCTCTAGTTGGGCCTTGCACTTTTCCAGCTCCTGGGACAGTACGGTATTCTTCTCTGTAAGAACCTGCTTATTAAATGATCCTTAAATCAGTTGCTCTAACTGTTTCAAGTCTCGGGGGCTACTGGTATATCTATATTTGACCAAAATTTTCTTACCCGTATGTCTTTTACATACTGCTCCGTGGCTCTGGCTAAACCATTTTGAGTGGCACGGAGGTACGCATATCCCGAATTAAAGGCATCTAAAGCCTCTTGGGAGAAACAAGCGTCGCGTAGAACTATCCGGCGACGCCTGTGGTTCATGGCACTCTCCACTTTAGAATTTGTGGCAGACAGCCTGTCGGCATCCTCTGTCGAAGGAGCGTCCGGTGCGCGCCTTGTGCTCGCCACCACTTCCTGGCCAGACGTTGGAGCCTGGCTGGTGGGCGCGCGATTGGCAACCTCTCCGGATGTAGTCCGGCGAGGTCTCTTCGTTCTGAAGATAGCACGAACATTAATATGCCCTGGCAGAATAACACCAGGGAAACAGAGGGTGCGCTATACCTTTGCGCCGGCATCTCAGTCCGGACTGCATTCCTTTTTTGCCCCACGGGGTCCTGCGGCCCCTCGTTGGCTAGCCGCCGCAGGTTCGGCCTCCTGCCTCGAAAATCTCCCCTGCAAAACATGGTTGTCGTCAGAAACACCGGAATACGTGAGAGTGGAATCTCTCTCAAGGGAATGAGACTCCGGTTTCTGTCACCTGGGAGGCCGGGATTAACCCTGGGTAATCAGCCGTGATGGCTACCAAGGTATTGTCCTTGCTTAGCTGATGGAACACCCCGTCGATAAGCTCCACCGATATGTCCGGGTCCTCTTCGGAGTCCAGATCGAGGGACCGTTCTGGGTCCTCGGGCTATGGAGGGCGGCTGTTTATATCCTTTACCTCCTGTCGCAGTTCCTGCACTGAAGTCGTTAGACTACATATCTAACCGTGGGAGTATAAAACAGACGGGCAAGCGCAATTATTCACTTACCCAACTTGGAGGATCGTACATAGTAAATCCGGCCTGCAGATTGACGCGGAGGAATTCCTCCTTTTCTCCCTTGTACAAAGAGGATAAGATCTTTACTAGGGCGGCAGCTGAGGCCGGCCCCTTACGACCGTAACGGGTGGCGTCATCCTCCCCGTTGAAATCCCACATGGGGTGGCCTCTATATTGAAGCGGCTGCACCCCTCGCATAATGCATGCGGCCATGACTCCAATCATGGTTAGTCCGGAATGAGCCAACAGTCTTATCCGGCCCATCAGGTAAAGGACGTCTCTGTCGCTTTCTTTCTGAGAGCTCTGCGGACGCTAGCTCAAGCGTTTCTTCAACGGGGCACTGTTGAACTCAGGGAGACTGACCCGGATAGGGTCCGGTAGTGGGATGTCATCTATGTAAAACCATTCCGAAGGCCAGTCCTCGGACGCCTTCTTTGGGGTTCCGGATAGGTATCCGGTCCCGGCGATGCGCCATACTTCGGCTCCGCCCACTTGGTATATAGACCCCTCTCGAGAACGGGGCACCAGGCAGAATAACCTTTTCCACAGCGCGAAATGAGCCTCAACGCCTAAAAATAGCTCACAAAGGGCGACGAAACCCGCAATATGTAATACGGAGGCGGGCGTGAGATTGTGCAGCTGGAGGCCGTAGAACTCCAGAAGCCCGCGGAGAAATGGATGAATTGGAAACCCCAGTCCCCTTATTAGATAGGGGACGAGGCACACCCGCTCTCCTTTAGAAGGATTGGGGGTGCTCTCCGCTTGTTTTCCGCCATTATAGGTGGCGAGACCGGCTCGGACCGGGACCATGTATGCCTGAGGGAGAAATCCCTTGGCCTGAAGCGACACTAACTCGCTATGCGGGATGGTGCAACTCTCCCAGTCCCCGAGTTTGGGACCGGAGGGGCGAGGGGAGGAGCTGCGATGGCTGGTCATGTTGGAATGGACCTTTGCTGGAAGCGCTCTGATGATAACTCGTGGAGAGGAGAAGATGTGGTTTGGACCTAAATCCCCATCCCGTTAAATAGGCGGATCGTTTATACGGCTAGGGCCGTGGATGTAAAAACGCCCTGGCTTTTCGCATTCGTTGGACACGTGGAAGACGGCCATTATGGGGCGTGGGAGTCGAGGAGCGCTAGATTACAAAAATCGGACATTATTCCTACAGGTACACAGGATTTGGAGAAGAACCCGCCTTGCAATGCCGAACAATCTACGCGTCGGACTCATCGTCATTGAAGCCTGGTTCGGGGGCTACTGAGGGAGTCCTGGATTAGGGGGTGTTCGAGTAGCCGAACTATACCTTCAGCCGGACTCCTGGACTATGAAGATACAAGATTGAAGACTTCGTCCCGTGTCCGGATGGGACTTTCCTTGGCATGGAAGGCAAGCTTGGCGATGCAGATATTCAAGATCTCCTACCATTGTAACCGACTCTGTGTAACCCTAACCCTATCCGGTGTCTATATAAACCGGAGGGTGGTAGTCCGTAGGACATCAACTCCATATACAACAATCATACCATAGGCTAGCTTCTAGGGTTTAGCCTCCTTGATCTCGTGGTAGATCTACTCTTGTACTACCCATATCATCAATATTAATCAAGCAGGACGTAGGGTTTTACCTCCATCAAGAGGGCCCGAACCTGGGTAAAACATCGTGTTCCCTGCCTCCTGTTACCATCCGGCCTAGACGCACAGTTCGGGACCCCCTACCCGAGATCCGCCGGTTTTGACACCGACAGGGACACTCTGTTTTGTCTATGTATTCACACATGCACTAAGTTTTCGGTTAATACAGTTCTAGCATGAATAATAGACATTTATCATGATATAATGAAATATAAATAACAACTTTATTATTGCCTCTAGGGGATATTTCCTTCACTTTCGGCTTCTTCCAGTCTGAGGTACTAACTCGGATGACCCGGTAGTAACAATCACAGAGGTGCTCCCTTTACCGCCTAGCTGAACAATCGGAAACGTAGGGGTAAGCACAGGAGCCAGGCAACCTAGCTTGGCAAAAATCTTAAGTCAAATTGATGCGTATTTATGGCATTATAACGATAATTACGGAAGGCGACACTTGTATACTGAATACAAACACTGATGATATATGTTTATTTTGACTCCGTTGCGACTGTTTATCGGTTGAAAGTGGCCCATCGTCGGCTTCTACCCCTTTGTAGATACTACGCAGGGTGTTTCCGCAGTAACAAGACAACCCTTAGCCGACGTTTCGGTGCCCGGAGGCGGTTGTGTTAGCGGAAACAAGGCAATCAGATATGCGGGCTTTATAACTTTCACTTAGTCATAGGAGCTTTAAACTGGGGAAGTTAGCTACAAGCCCCCGGTTAGTGTTTGGCACCGACCAAAGTCTAGCCATTAACACTTCGGCCAATGTTATGAAAGGCCCATCGTTGAATATGGGGTAATCGGTATCTATATATAATTTGACACCGTCATCGGATCGCCGACCAGTTTACGCCCATTGTGACAGTCAGTTTTCGACTTTCTCCACTAAGGTGCTTAACCATTCGAGCTGGAAGCACAATCGCATTGGTTCTCCCTTTGCACACCTAGGCGTACAAAGCGGGACGTAGGAGGCAACCACAAGAGCCGGGCAACCCAACTATTGACCGAAGACACAATTCGAAACCGATGCATATATAGCAATATCCGAGAGTGTTTTTGCCGAATCTCTAAAGGTGTCCGGCATTGCACTGTGAGACTTATGCTGGAAACACATAAATAGTTTAAAATTTCCATAGGCTTGGAAAACCAAAAACTTCAGCAAAAACTTTATGCCCGAACTAAATCAAGTCATTTGGTGCCAATCCTAAAATTGGTCTTAATTTTGTGCTTTTGTCGTGCATTAATATCACACATCCGATCTCAAGACTTCAAACGGGTTAGCCTACGGCTGCAACCTCCTCTCTCGAAGGTGGAGTACTGCTCGTTAGGCCAGTTTAGAGAACTAAACTCGAGCGGCATTAGAGAGAAAACAGGCTATCCGACTATTGACCACACACTTGAGTTGAGAAAGGAGTGGTAGAAAAAGACTTTGCAACGACTAGGAAGAAAACAATTATTATAGAACGGCTCGTACAAATTTAAGAGCCCCCAGTTAACTTGGGTAAAGGAAGTGCTTTTAACAAGTAACATTTTTAACAAACTAAGTTTTTTGTTTAACATAAATATAAAGTTTGGTCGAATTGAACGAGAATAAAAAAACAGAGCATCGAAGCGACTTAGCTGGTTATTAACTCGGTGTCGATGCGCAGCCCGAGCTTACGGCGGGACGAGGTTCCAGCCCCCAAGCTGGTCCTGATGTGGTGGAGAAAAGAGCTCGACATTATGAACTTGTGACATAGCACGACCAATGTGGCTAGGTGGAACCCCCAGTCCGACCGAGGCGACGGAGCAGGCCGACAGTATGACTATGATGCCCCGATTTGACCATACACTAATCATACACGCAAATGTGTACGATCAAGATCAAGGACTCACGGAAAGATATCACAACACAACTCTAGACACAAATTAAAATAATACAAGCTTTATATTACAAGCCAGGGGCCTCGAAGGCTCGAATACAAATGCTCGAAGACACAAGACTCAGCGGAAGCAACAATATCTGAGTACAGACATAAGTTAAACAAGTTGCCATAAGATGGCCAGCACAAACTGGGATACATATCAAAAGAGGCATAGGCCTCCCGCCAGGGATCCTCCTAAACTACTCCTTGTCGTCGTCAGCGGCCTGCACGTAGTAGTAGGAGCCTCCCGAGTAGTAGCAGTCGTCATCGACAGTGGCTTCTGGCTCCTGGACTCCAATGTCTGGTCGCAACAATCAGATATAGAAAGGGGGAAAAGGGGGAGCAAAGAAACCGTGAATACTCATCCAAAGTACTCGCCAGCAAGGAGCTACACTACATATGTATGCATTGGTATCAAATGGAAAAGGGGTAGCATATGTGGACTGAACTGCAGAATGGCGGAATAAGAGGGGGATAGCTAGTCCTATCGAAGACTACACTTCTGGCAACCTCCATCTTGCAGCAGAAGAAGAAAGTAGATGGTAGGTTCACCAAGTATCATCGCATAGCATAATCCTACCCGGTGCTCCTCCCCTTGTCGCCCTGTGAGAGAGCGATCACCGGTTGTATCTGGCACTTGGAAGGGTGTGCTTTATTAAGTATCCGGTTCTAGTTGTCATAAGGTCAAGGTACAACTCTAGGTCGTCCTTTTACCAAGGGACACGGCTATTTGAATAGATAAACTTCCCTGCAGGGGTGCGCCACATTTCCCAACACGCTCGATCCCTTTTGTCCGGACACACTTTTCTAGGTCATGCCCGGCCTCGGAATATCAACACGTCGCAGCCCTACCTAGGCACAACAGAGAGGTCAGCACGCCGGTCTAAATCCTAAGGCGCAGGGGTCTGGGCCCATCGCCCATTGCACACCTACACGTTGCGAACGCGGCCGGCGAGCAGACCTAGCCTCCCTTATAAAAGAGCAGGCGTTCCAGTCCAACCCAGCGCGCGCCGCCCAGTCGCTGACGTCACGAAGGCTTCGGCTGATACCACGACGTCGAGTGCCCATAACTGTCCCCGCGTAGTTGGTTAGTGCATATAGGCCAGTGGCCAGACTCAGATCAAATACCAAGATCTCGTTAAGCGTGTTAATTGATGTAACCGTGGATGCTGACCAGGGCCAGGCCCACCTCAATCCTAGGTGGTCTCAACCTACCCTGTCGCTCCGCCAGAAAGGTTCACTCAGAGGGCCGTCCGGACAAACGTCCTTTCGGACCCAATCCGTGAATCACTCGTGGGTACTCTACGAGCCAACCCGACTTTACTCATCACAGGTATCATATAATATGTGTATAAGTATATACCCGTGATCACCTCCCGAGTGATCACGGCCCGATAGTATAGCATGGCAGACGGACAAGAATGTAGGGCCACTGATGATAAACTAGCATCCTATACTAAGCATTTAGGATTGCAGGTAAGGTAACAATAATTGTAGCAACAAAGACAGGTTATGCATCAGGATAGGATTAACAGAAAGCAGTAACATGCTACACTACTCTAATGCAAGCAGTAGAGAGAAGAGTAGGCGATATCTGGTGATCAAGGGGGGGGGGCTTGCCTGGTTGCTCTGGCAAGAAGGGTTCGTCGTCGATGTAGTCAATCACAGGGGTACCGACAGCGGTCTCAGGGTCTATCGGAAAGAAGTAACGGAGGGGAACACCATAAATAAAAGAGCAATCAAAGCATCACAAAGCATAACATGGCAATACGCGGCGCTAGGAGTGACCTAACGCAGTAGGAGGGGAAACCGGTGAAGGGGGAAAACATCCAGGAAAGTATCCCCGGTGTTTCACGTTTTTGGGCAGATGAACCGGAGTGGAAAAGTTGCATGTTCGCTATGCTCGGGATGGGTGATGGGTGAACAGGTTGCGTATCCGGATTCATCTCACCGTTCTGAGCAACTTTCATGTACGAAGGTTTTCCATCCGAGTTACGGATCATTTTCTATGATTTTCTAAAGTTTTAACAAAATTCTGAAGTTATTATTAATTCGAAATTAAATGCTAAAATGCTAGGCGCACCCAGCACAGTGTACACCAAAGTGTACCCAGTGCCTGACAGGTGGACCAGGGGGTCCCGGTTGACCAGTCAACGTTTGACTAGTCAACAGGGGGTGGGGCTCCCTGTCATAGACTATTTGATCAACTAACTAGTGTAATTAGTAAACTAGGTAATTAGCCTAATTAAACCAGATTTAACTAATTAATTGATTAATTTAATTGTTATTATTTATATATATATATATATTTGGGGGGGGGCGCGTGTCATAGGCATTGGGCCAAAGCGGGCTAACGGGCGGCGGTTACGGGCGCCTGGGCATGGACGCCCACCCGAACGACCACGGGAGAGGGGACGCGCCAGGGCATCAGCGCAGCGCCGGCGACGGACACCGGAGGTGGCCGTGGGGAGGGAGGTCGTCGGCGGGCGCGGTGGGGCAGCAAAGGAGGCAGCGCGGGGCGGCGAAGCTGCAGCAGGCACCTGGGGTGGAGTGGGAGGGCAGGCCGGCAACGGTGGCCGGGATCGAGCAAAAGCGGGCGCGACAAGGGAGGCAAGCGGGGCTGTTGGCGGCAGCAGCAGGCGGAGGGAGCCGGGGCGGGGCGGCTGTGGCGCAGGGGTAGCCGCGGCCAAGCAGGGAGCGACATAGGCGGGCGCTTGCACGCGACGACGTGGCTGGGGCGAGCTGGGCGTGGCTGGAATCCGGGCAACTGCGGCGGCGGATGATGCAGCAGCAGCGCGCAGCAGCGGCGGCACGGCGCGAGTGCGTCAGGCGACGAGCAGCATCTCCCAAGCGGGAGGGGCGCGGAAGCGCGGGGCGGCGGGCGGTCGGGGCGGCCTCGGCGACCAGTGGCGGACGCCGACGGGGGAAGGCGCGGGGTGGCAGCGAGCGGGCAGGGGCGGGACGCTCGCGGGCAGGAGCGTGCGCTCGAGGTAGGGGCACGGCATGTGGGCGCGCAACAGCGTGGGGTACTGGCGCCAACGGGGACCGGGTTAGGCGAGCGCGCTCGGACGGCTTCAGCGGCCACGGCCAGGTGCGGCGGCGGCTAAACGATGGGGAAACATGAGGGAGAGAAGGGGGAAGTGTGACTGCTCACGGAGGGTGCAGGAGTGGACTCCAGGAGGTCCGGGTTGGTCGGGGAAGCGCTGATTGACGACGACGAGCTACGGATGCAGAGGATGAAGACGAAGACGACAGCGATGCTGCAATGCTCCTCGGCTCCGTCGGCTTGGCGTAGGTGAAGCAGAGGTCTACGACGGAGATTCTGGACGCTGTGGTGAGGCGAGGAGGCCATGGTGGCTATGTAGACGATGACGACGCGGCCATGGCGATTTCGGCCGATGTGGGGGAAGGCGAGAGAGGATGGGAATGGTGTGCTAGGGTTGTCGAGGGGCACGAGGTGGTCTTTAACCTCGTGGGGACCCGATGGATCGCCGGCACGTCGGCCAGGCGTGGTCGTGGCCACGGGATGTCCACCACGGTGCCATGGATGAACAAAAAAGGAGGAAGGAGAGGGGAGGTGGGCTAGGATTGGCACCTGTAGGACTGAGGCCCAACCCACCAGTAGTTTAGGTCCTTATTCTTTTATTCCTTTTCACTTTCTATTATTTATTTCTTTTCTGTTTTGCAAAATATTTGTCCACATGATGACTTTTGTAAAATATGGAGTTGTGCTACATAATTACTTTACAATATTTAGTACTGCCATAAAAGGTTTGACGAGCATTTGAATTCATTTGGATTTTGCATAAATGCAAATGGATTAAAAAGTTTGTCTTGGGCACTGTTTTAAATAGGTTATGGGCATTTTAATAGTTCAAACAATATTGGTTCCTTCAACACATTTAGTTAGTGAAATTTTCCAACCTAGTGAACATTTTTGTTTTACTGTTTGGGTAAATAAATTATTTGACTTTACTCTAAAAATGAAACTGAGTTTGGTTGGAATCAAAGTGAGGAGTACCAACTTAATTATGATGACATGGCATCATTAGGCATGGGGTTACTATAGCACGATTCTCGAGGTGTTACAAATCTCCTCCACTACAAGAAATCTCGTCCCGAGATTTAAGAAGCAGAGTAAAGGGGCAAGGTTATGGACACAAAATTCTAGCGAGTGTTCTCGGTCTTGGCTGCTCTTCTCGAAGAGGTTGATCTATTACATTGGTGTCTTCATTCCTCTGCTTCGGGTCACCATGATGAACTCGTCACCCTTTCTTCAGGATCTACATCGTACTTAGGGAAAGTTAAGTGGAAAAACTCGGGAACGATAGAGTCCAACACATGTTAGGTACCTAGGGGCTATCTCAGTGAACGAGGTATAAAGGCATCTCTCGAGTTGACATTCAAGAAAGTCATCGAGAGTAGAGTAAGTAGGTGTAATAAGAAGTTTCAAGCAGATAGGCAATCGTTCATTGCCTGAAATTGATTGTGAGAGTGGTTAAGACCTGTGGGAATAAGTGTTGTGTCTGATAACAGAATTGATGATCTCTCGGAAGGTGGCTCGTGAATTACATACGAAGTCAAGCGCGAGGGATAACTTCGGAGATAGAGGTGTATAGGAGAGTCAGGTTTCGATCTTGGGACCTGTGGGTTATGGGCCCACCATGTGAGTTAACGGTAGGAAGGGTGGTGACGTCTTGCATGACCATGTAGGCAAGACATGTCAGCGGATAGCATGCCAGTCATGTTGGCAACAACGTCGGTACCAAGGGCGAGGGACGAAGAGAACCATCTTCCTGCTCGTTGAACGAGGCGGACCAATAGGAAAAGTTCTCGTCCATCGGTGGTTACCGGAATGTCAACAACAATAGTAATAGGGTCTTACTGACAGAGTTGTACACTGGGGTGCTTATAAAAGCAGTGACGTATTACTGCTTAGATCATATAAACCTCAAGAAGGTGAAACAGAACAATGGAAAGGAAAATGTGATTATCAGATTAAACAGAACAATGGAAAGGAAAATGTGTTTAAACACGTATTTCAGGGGTATATCCTTCCCAAGAATAAGCAGAGTATGGTATCCAAGACCAGATAGAAGGTAGAAAACCACTTAGGTAAGGGGAGAGGAATTTCATGACGTTACCCATACAACGGTGTTTGGATAATTGATAAAGAAAATTTAGCATTGTGCTTCAAATGTTCTTATTGAAATTCGGAGTACCACAGACATGCTTCAGGATGGCATTGACATGGTCACTGGGTAGAGATCAGGCTTTGGATACACAAAGGATCCATCAGGAACAACTTATAGAATAAGTCTTACAATTTCCTCATGGAAGAGTGTTTAACCTGGCTGAAAAGAAAACTATAACAATAGAGCCTCCGGCCAGGTGTGATAGGCATGACATCACCTTACCGATATATAAGGACCAATGTTATAACTCTTGGAAATATGTCCCAACCATCATATCTGACCGAGATTCAGATCTGATTGATGTTAGGAATCAGGATACCTCAAACTTAGGATGCCTGAGGAGAGAAGGTGCGACACAAATTGACGAGATGACATTGTAAGATTCTCGGGAAATGAACTGTGGAAGTGAGTTCTGAAACAAGAGTTCATCACTAAACCAAGGAGATGAGGGTGTGGTTGATAGACTCAGCGACAATTCCTCGAGATCTCCGAAAGATGGATTTCCACGACTATGTGAAGGGAGATAACATTTGTCAGATCAGATGACATAATGAGGTATCCTCGAGGAAAACATACACAACTAAACATTGGTTGAAAGGTGCACCTGAACTATGGGGTTAGGTAGCATGATCAATGTTACAAGGGTGATTCGATAACCAATGGTCTAAGAATGAAATATCGACCATTAACTTCAAAGCAATAGGGTTGCTAGAAGTTTTGAAGTCACACATCATAGTTCAATTGTCGGGTTTCCGATTAGAAACAACACGGGGACCAAGGAATGAACGGATATGGCAAGAAGTATCACCTGTATCAAGATCTCTTAAGAGGTGGTGAAATTCTCACGACTTTCTTGACATAAAAGATGGTAAAACTTCCAAGGTAAAGAAGAACAATGTTGGGTAGCAAGGATCTCAAGGAATAATATAAAACACGATCAAGTTTGTGTTGGAGGGAAGGCAAGTATGTTGTCGGTGATAACACAAATCATCGAGGGGCACGGATGGTATTTCTCAACACGAATTCGATTGATATCCTGTAAGAGCTCAGAATGTTGATGATGATCACATCACAATTGACGAGATATTTCATGAAAATGTAATCAATCGGCGATGACATCAAGTCAAAGAAATGATGAAGCGAAGGTTATTGGAACCACAAGTACGACACAAACTCGAAATCAAGCTTGTTGTTCAAGGAGAAATGATATGACGAGGAAAATCGACGTAAGCTTAGCTCATCATCGAAAATTTTGCTCCAAGAAGGTCCTCGTAGCACAATTAAAATTTAGCACGATAATGATACAGCTGATCGGGCTAGAAATTACTTGAAGGATTATTAAACTCATAAGCAATGAAAATTACTTAGAGTTAATGAATCGGATTACAGACTCGATTCACTATCGGTGTCCCTGAGTGTCTAACAACTCAGACCCCGGGGAAGAATCAATGAGAAGTAATACTTGAAGAAGAACTCATAAGAAGTAATATGGTTCTGTGATATTATCGAGATACCACAGGGTAATACTCGAAGGTAGAACATAATAGAGGTTGCAGAGGTGTATTGATCTACAGAAGACAAGTTCTCTAACTTGTCCGAGAAATGGAATCAAGGAGAAAATATGATCAGAACCATGATTGCAAAGGATCAATTCACAGATACCAAATGATATTATATCAAGAGAATAGTTATTATTACAAGAAGCCTCCATGATAGGATATACATCGTGTCCAAGGGCATGAACACAATGTTCAAGGTCGACTCCCACTTCTTCAATGTATAACCTTCCATTCACCTCTTGCTTTTTGAAAATGGCATTAGTTGTTGAAAGTTTTACCTAGTGCAATACCAGGTAAGTATGACCCGTGAAATCTTTCAGGTTCACACAGAGTAAGGAAGGCATAGGTTTAACCCATCAGGGCATCTTATGAACACATACCACAAACTTCAAGAATAAATAACACAAGCTCGATAGTAGAGCATGCTTGAGAAAGCAGAGGATACAATTTACCAAAGGCATTATGTATCCGAGGAAAGGCTCACAAGCTTATTGAATATGAAGGACGTTGTCGGATAAAATCCGACAAAGGGTCTGTGAAAGAACATGCGGTGCCCCCATGTTTGGTTTTGGTAATTGATGACAATCTCTATGGACTAATGGTTGCCTTGAGTTATATTTGAAGGTTTTGTCCATAGGCTTTTCTTGGAGTACATGTGTTTGTTTCAACGAGAGTTTGTGTCGACCAAGGTGCTACTCAAGGAATTACCTAAAGATTGGTCTTGTGAGAGGTTGATCAAGACTAAGTCAAAGAGTGAATCAAGTTGATCAACCCACAAAGCATAGAAGATGTACCGAGAGGGATCAGGTGATCCCATGGTATGGTAAGCATTGTCAATTATGCTTTGTGTACTAACCCATGGTCTTCGTGAGAGTTCTTTGTGGGGTTAGGTTGCGGTGTGCAAGTTCAAGTGGAGCATCATGAAGAGATCAAATGCTTGAAGCTTGCCGTCCATTATGGTAACAATGGATTTATGAAGATGTGCCGAAGAGTGGCTCACCCATAGTGGAGTATGGGGGAGCAATCAACTAGTCTTCATCGAGCCAACACAATCAAGAAAGGTGGTCAAACTTGAGGAAGTCAAGATCGTCATCATCTAGCTCAAGTGGACTATGTGTAAGACAAAGGTTTGCCCTTGATAGGTTCTCTATTTTACCGGTCTCATAGTGGTAGTTGGGAGACCGGGTTATAGGATCGATTGTCGTACTATCAAGGGGGGCTCTCGATGAGTAGCTTGATCGTATCATTCGTAGAGAGCTCAAACCATTGCATCCTTGCATCATCTTTATTGGTTCTTGTTTGGTTCTCTTTGTGAGTCTTATAGCTTATGGTCATCTTGATGACAAGCTCGAGTTCATCGAAAACGGAGTTCACTCGCATCTTCTATGATGTTTTCGATGTTGGAGGTTATGTTCGTTCTTCCTTTTTGGAGGTTTCTCTCCTCTATTTGTTAGGCATACCTCCCCTCTCGCTGTTTTGATGCTACTCGTCGTCTTGTTTCTAACAAGCTTGAGTTTGCTCAATTCGGAGCTCATATGCATAAGTTATGGCAGTTCTGGTTTTCCGTGGAGTGTACTTGCTTTCGTGGAAGTGGCATAAGGATGGAACTACGGTAGTACCATTGGGCCGGAGCGGCAGTACTGCTTATCGCCACAAACGGTAGTACGGCTGTCCCACAACGGTAGTACCGCCCATGGCCATAAGCGGTAGTATGGCTCCGGTTCCGCGCTGGTACCGCCTCGACTCGAGACGTGGTTTTCTCGTGTCGGGTTTAGTGGCAGTAGGAGCGGTAGTACCGCTCATGTGCGGTAGTACCGCGGCTACCACCGCCCCTAGTGCCGCTCAATGGCCCTCCTCCCTGTTTCTTCTCCCTGTGCTCGTGGCAGGCGATGTGTGCGGTTGTGATGGCCTGGCTTATTAGGGATGATAGACTACTCATATCAATAAGGAATTCCTTCTTTTCTGGAAGCCTATTCGGACAAAACTCCAAAGTTAAGCGTGCTCAGCTTGGAGTAGTGTCAGGATGGGTGACCGACCGGGAAGTTGCTCCCGGGTGCGCATGAGTGAGGACAAAGTGCGCAGGAAAGACTAGTATTGATCTGTGGGGCCAGTCTAGATCCCGCCAGGAGTAACGACCACCGGCGGGGGTGTCCGGAGCATTACAAGTTGGTATCAGAGCCGACCCTCATGGTTACACGGATGGCTGCGGACAGGTGCGTGGTCATGTTGTTCATGACGTTTGTGACCCGTCGTGGCACACGGCATGGCACATGTACTGGATTGGAAGCATAGACATATGTGCCAAGAGGGAACGTTCCTGTGGACCGACGAGGACGTCGGTTCCTCTGAGTGGGGGTGTATGTGATGGCCTGGCTTATTACGGATGATAGACTACTCATATCAATAAGGAATTCCTTCTTTTCTTGAAGCCTATTCGAACAAAACTCCAAAGTTAAGCATGCTCGGCTTGGAGTAGTGTCAGGATGGGTGACCGACCGGGAAGTTGCTCCCGGGTGCGCATGAGTGAGGACAAAGTGCGGAAAAGACTAGTATTGATCTATGGGGCCAGTCTAGATCCTGCCAAGAGTAACGACCACCGGCGGGGGTGTCCGGTGCGTTACAGTGGTCCCAGCGGTAGTACCGCTGGGCCAAGCGGCAGTACCGCTGCGGCCAACGATAGTACCGCTGGCTCCAGTGGTAGTGCTGCTCATACGGCTCCGCCTTGCACTCTGTTTCGCTCTGATCTCTGTGTTCTACCGCCCGGGCGGTAGTACCGCTCCCCTGAGCGGTAGTACCGCTCGTGCGCGGACTGAGCACATAACGGTTGGATTTGGGAGCTCCTATAAAAGGGGGTCTTCTTCCCCATTCAACCTTATCCTTTGAGCCCGTGTTCTTCCCCCATTGTTGACCTTCTTCGAGCTTTCTAACTCTCAATCCCTCCATGGATTCTTGCTAGTTTTGGGGGGAAAGGAGAGAGTAGATCTAGATCCACATTTCCACCAATCACTTTCTCCTCTATGTGAGGGGAACCCCTTGGATCTAGATCTTGGAGTTCTTGGTGTTCTCCTTCTTGTTCTTCCTCTCATTTTCCTCCCTAGCATTAGTTGCTTTGGTGGGATTTGAGGGAGAAGGACTTGGGCACTCCGTGTGCCCTTGCCATTGCATTTGGTGCATCGGTTTGAGTTCTCCATGGTGATACGTGGAAGTTACAAGTTGAGAAGCTTATTACTCTTGGGTGCTTGGTATCCTTGAGCTTGTTCCTCTTGGGTGCTTGGGCGCCCTAGACGGTTGGTGGTGTTTGGAGCTCAATCATTGTGGTGCAAAGCTCCGGGCAAGCGTCGGGGTCTCCAATTAGGTTGTGGAGATAGCCCCGAGCAATTTGACGGGTACCGGTGACCGCCCCAAGGGTTGCCAAAGTGTACGGGTTCGGTGTCCGCCCCCAAGGGTTGCCATTTGTACGGGTTCGGTGACATCCCTCAAGGGTCCCTTAGTGGAACCACGGCATCTTGCATTGTGCAAGGGCATGAGGAGATTACGGTGGCCCTAGTGGCTTCTTGGGGAGCATTGTGCCTCCACACTGCTCCAAACGGAGATTAGCATCCGCAAGGGTGTGAACTTCGGGATACATCATCGTCTCCGCGTGCCTCGATTATCTCTTACCCGAGCCCTTTACTTATGCACTTTACTTTGTGATAGCCAGATTGTTTCTTGTCATATCTCTTGCTATCACTTAGTTGTTTATCTTGCTTAGCATAAGTTGTTGGTGCACATAGGTGAGCCTAGTTGTTGTAGGTTTTGTGCTTGTCAAATTAATCGCTAGGTTTATTCCGCATTTGTTCAAGCCTAAACCGTAATTATTTTAAAGCGCCTATTCACCCCCCCCTCTAGGTGACATCCACGATCTTTCAGTCTAGTGGTCCACAAGGGATCTGAAGTGAGCATCAGTACTCAACCAGAGGAAGAAAGAATGCAAGGAGATCAGATTATTAAAACAACTGACTAACTCAAAGCTCAATTGCAAGGAATTATGAATTCCAAGACAAGGGATCAGAAGCTAACACTCTGAGCAAGGACAAATAAGTTGAGTAGGCTTAGGGGTACAATCGATGGCAATTTAATTTGATTGGTCGAGAACCAGCTCCTATTCAAACAACGTCTGAGACAAAAGGATGAATCATATGAACTGATTGAGGATTGCGAGAATTCGCAACTTACTGAATCAATGGACTCAAAATGACAGTGACAAAGGATGCCAATAAGATTTCTATACTTATGGGATTAACCATAATGCAAGCAAGCAAGAATTTCAAGAGCAATAAGCTGCTGAGGATTTTTAGAAGATCGAATGGTATTTTTAAAGATTTTGTGAAAACACCTGAACAATTGGGGATGAACGAATCCCCGGTAAGTGTGATAAATTGTCCGTAGGGGTATTCATGTGGCAAAGAACAACATGGTAGTAAGCTCAAAGGATTCTCGGAATATCGGAGAATTTTTCAGGGTATCAAATAATAACGAGGGCAACTGGGAACGAAGGTATGAACGACATCCATAAGGATTTATTGGTAGTCGGGAATTGCAAAAGCAACGGGCATAAAGTCTCGAGAGAACATCGGAGAGTATCTTCGGCATCTACTAGTGCAACAGGCGGTCATCGGTAATAAGGGGCTCTCCGGGTGGAAGTTATCACGAGATCCTAATGTTAGAGTTAGCAAAAATCATTTACCCCGAATAGAAGAGAGATTAGAGTCCCAGAGTATAGAAGAGGAGTAAAAGATCCTAATACCACCCAATGGTGACGTGGGCCCATGGTTCGGATAGCCAAGTTAGTTAAACATTTTTCATCGACTAGACTCAACTTCGGCCAAGGAGTGTGGAAGGGGGATTCCTACAGGCAGTCGGCTCTGATACCAACTTGTGACGCCCCGATTTGACCGTACACTAATCATACACGCAAATGTGTACGATCAAGATCAAGGACTCACAGAAAGATATCACAACACAACTCTAGACACAAATTAAAATAATACAAGCTTTATATTACAAGCCAGGGGCCTCGAAGGCTCGAATGTAAATGCTCGAAGACACAAGAGTCAGCGGAAGCAACAATATCTGAGTACAAACATAAGTTAAACAAGTTGCCATAAGATGGCTAGCACAAACTGGGATACAGATCGAAAGATGCGCAGGCCTCCCACCTGGGATCCTCCTAAACTACTCCTGGTCGTCGTCAGCGGCCTGCACATAGTAGTAGGCGCCTCCCGAGTAGTAGCAGTCGTCATCGACAGTGGCGTCTGGCTCCTGGACTCCAATGTCTGGTCGCAACAATCGGATATAGAAAGGGGGAAAATGGAGGGCAAAGCAACCGTGAGTACTCATTGAAAGTACTCGCAAGCAAGGAGCTACACTACATATGTATGCATTGGTATCAAATAGAAAAGGGGGCATATGTGGACTGAACTACAGAATACCAGAATAAGAGGGGGATAGCTAGTCCTATCAAAGATTACGCTTCTGGCAACCTCCATCTTGCAGCAAAAGAAGAAACTAGATGGTAGGTTCACCAAGTATCATCGCATAGCATAATCCTACCCGATGATCCTCCCCTCGTCGCCCTGTGAGAGAGCGGTCACCGGTTGTATCTGGCACTTGGAAGGGTGTGTTTTATTAAGTATCCGGTTCTAGTTGTCATAAGGTCAAGGTACAACTCCGGGTCATCCTTTTACCAAGGGACACGGCTATTTGAATAGATAAACTTCCCTGCAGGGGTGCACCACATTTCCCAACACGCTCGATCCCTTTTGTACGGACACACTTTTCTGGGTCATGCCCGGCCTCGGAAGATCAACATGTTGCAGCCCTACCCGGGCACAACAGAGAGGTCAGCACGTTGGTCTAAATCCTATGGCGCAGGGGTCTGGGCCCATCGCCTATTGCACACCTGCATGTTGCGAACGCGGCCGGCGAGCAGACCTAGCCTCCCTTATACAAGAGCAGGTGTTCCAGTCCAACCCGACGCGCGCCGCCCAGTCGCTGACATCACGAAGGCTTTGGCTGATACCACGACATCAAGTGCCCATAACTGTCCCTCCGTAGTTGGTTAGTGTGTATAGGCCAGTGGCTAGACTCAGATCAAATACCAAGATCTCGTTAAGCGTGTTAATTGATGTAACCGCGGACGCTGACCAGGGCCAGGCCCACCTCTCTCCTAGGTGGTCTCAACCTACCCTGCCGCTCCGCCACAAAGGTTCACTCAGAGGGCTATTAGGACAAACATCCTTTCGGACCCAATCCGTGAATCACTCGCGGGTACTCTACGAGCCGACCCGACTTTAGTCATCACAGGTATCATATAATATGTGTATAAGTATATACCCGTGATCACCTCCCGAGTGATCATGGCCCGATAGTATAGCATGGCAGACGGACAAGAATGTATGGCCACTAATGATAAACTAGCATCCTATACTAAGCATTTAGGATTGCAGTTAAGGTATCAATAACTGTAGCAACAAAGACATGCTACGCATCAGGATAGGATTAACGGAAAGCAGAAACATGATACACTACTCTAATGCAAGCAGTAGAGAGAAGAGTAGGTGATATCTGGTGATCAAGGGGGAGCTTTCCTGGTTGCTCTGGCAAGAAGGGTTCATTGTCGATGTAGTCGATCACAGGGGTACCGACAACGGTCTCGGGGTCTACCGGAAAGAAGTAACGGAGGGGAACACCATAAATAAAAGAGCAATCAAAGCATCACAAAGCATAACATGGCAATACACGGCGCTAGGGTTGACCTAACGCAGTAGGAGGGGAAACCGGTGATGGGGGAAAACATCCGAGAAAGTATCCCCGGTGTTTCAAGTTTTTGGGCAATTGAACCAGAGTGGAAAAGTTGCGTGTTCGCTATGCTAGTGATGGGTGATGGATGAACGGGATGCGATACCGGATTTGTCTCGTCGTTCTGAGCAACTTTCATGTACAAAGTTTTCCCATCCGAATTACGGATCATTTTCTATGATTTTCTAAAGTTTTAGCAAAATTCTGAAGTTATTATTAATTCAAAATTAAATGCTAAAATGCTAGGCACACCCAGCACAGTGTACACCAAAGTGTACCCAGTGGCTGACAGGTGGACCAGGGGGTCCCGGTTGACCAATCAACGTTTGACTGGTCAATAGGGGGTGGGCCCCTGTCATAGACTATTTGATCAACTAACTAGTGTAATTAGTAAACTAGGTAATTAGCCTAATTAAACCAGATTAAACTATTTAATTAATTAATTTAATTGTTATTATTTTTAAATATATATATATATATATATATATTGGGGGCGCGTGTCATAGGCATTGGGCCAAAGCGGGCTAATGGGCGGTGGTTACGGGCGCCTGGGCATGGACGCCCGCCCGAACGACCACGGGAGAGGGGACGCGCCAGGGCGTCGGTGCAGCGCCGACGACAGACACCGGAGGTGGCCGTGGGGAGGGAGGTCGCCGGCGGGCGCGGTGGGGCGGCAAAGGAGGCAGCACGGGGCGGCGAAGCTGCATCACGAGCATGCGGTGGAGTGGGAGGGCAGGCCGGCGGCGACAGGGGAGGCAAGCGGGGCTGTCGGCGGCAGCAGCAGGCGGAGGGAGCCGGGGCGGGGTGGCTGTGGCGCTGGGGCAGCCGCGGCCAAGCAGGGGGCGGCACGGGCGGGCGCTTGCGTGCGGCGACGTGGCCGGGGCGAGCTGGGCGCGGCCGGAACACGGGCGACTGCGGCGGCGGACGATGCAACAGCAGCGGCAGCATGGCACGGGTGCGTCAGGCGACGAGCAGCAGCTCGCAAGCGGGAGGGGCGCGGAAGCGCGGGGCGGCAGTCGATCGGGGAGGCCTCGGCGACCAGTGGCGGACGCCGACACGGGAAGGTACGGGGTGGCAGCGAGCGGGCAGGGGCGGGACGCTCACGGGCAGCAGCGTGCGCGCAAGGTAGGGGCGCGGCATGTGGGCGCACAGCAGCATGGGGTACTGGCGCCAACGGGTACCGGGTTGGGCGAGCACGCTCGGATGGCTTCAGCGGCCATGGCCAGGTGCGGCGGCGGCTAAACGACGGGGAAACATGAGGGAGAGAAGGGGGAGAAGTGCAACTGCTCACGGAGGGTGCATGGGTGGACTCCAGGAGGCCGGGGTTGGTCGGGGAAGCGCTGATTAACGACGACGAGCTGCGGATGCAGAGGATGAAGACGAAGACGACAGCGATGCTGCAATGCTCCTCGGCTTCGTCGGCTTGGCATAGGCGAAGCAGAGGTCTACGACGGAGATTCTGGACGCTGTGGCGAGGCGAGTAGGCCATGGTGGCTATGTAGACGACGACGGCGCGGCCATGGCGATTTCGGCCGAGGTGGGGGAAGGTGAGAGAGGAGGGTAGTGGCGTGCTAGGGTTGTCGAGGGGCACGAGGTGGTCTTTAACCTCGTGGGGACCCGATGGATTGCTGGCACATCGACCAGGCGTGGTCGTGGCCGCGGGATGTCCGCCACGGTGCCATGGATGAAGGGAAAAGGAAGAAGGAGAGGGGAGGTGGGCTAGGACTGGCACATGTAGGACTAAGGCCCAGCCCACCAGTAGTTTAGGTCCTTATTCTTTTATTCCTTTTCACTTTCTATTATTTATTTCTTTTCCATTTTGCAAAATATTTGTCCACATGATGACTTTTGTAAAATATGGAGTTGTGCCACATAATTACTTTACAATATTTAGTACTGCCATAGAAGGTTTGACGAGCATTTGAATTCATTTGGATTTTGCATGAATGCAAATGGATTAAAAAGGTTGCCTTGGACACTGTTTTAAATAGGTTATGGGCATTTTAATAGTTCAAACAATATTGGTTCCTTCAAGACAATTAGTTAGTGAAATTTTCCAACCTAGCGAACATTTTTGTTTTACTGTTTGGATAAATAAATTATTTGACTTTACTTTAAAAATGAAACTGAGTTTGGTTGGAATCAAAGTGAGGATTACCAACTTAATTATGATGACATGGCATCATTAGGCATGGGGTTACTGTAGCATGATTCTCGGGGTGTTACAATGATGCCGAAGTCCCCGACGTGGTTAAATGATGTGATGACGAAGCCACCGGTCCAGCCAAGGTGGCGTGGTACGTCGGTACACCGAGGTGATAGCGCTTGCCAACCCGGATCATTTACCTGTGCACAGAAAATAGTGCAAGCCGAAGATAATAGCAATGATAATAAATTAAAAAATTCGTTGCATAATTAATAATTTATGCAAAGTGAGTAATGAAAGAAATATGGCCCGTGTGCCGAACATTCTATGAGTTAGAGCTCTCTCAACGATGCCGAAATCCCCGAGACAACCGAACATGTCGGTATGGCAGTTCGAGCAAAAAGGTGATCACGCGACCCGATTTATGCTGATTGGGACGACGACGTCGGCTTACCAAAGTGACCGCATGACGCAGTCGAAGTCGATTACCTACACGTGTAAAATAGTGCAGTCCAAAAAATATAAATATATAAAAAACCCTTGCATAATTAATTTACGCAAATTAATTTTTAAAGAGATGTGGCCCGGCGTCGAAGCCAATGTCGATGGGAGGCGTCGGTGTGGCAAAGCCTGAATTCGCAGGGCGGTCCTAGTTCCCGATGTGGCGTCGCCGAATTGCGGACGAGAAAATGACCGAACCATCACCCAACCATCATTAATACGGCCAGGATTGACAGTCCTGTGTACAGAAGGTGGAACAAACCAGGGTAATATTCCTCGGGAAAAATGAGCCCATGCAAGCAAAAATTAGTAGGAATAATAACACCTCGCTTTATTTGTTGTAGCAATCCAAAGAGACACACGCGGACATTGATGGATATGCATCTAGTAATAGTACTAGTGCCAGCGCTAGCTTGATGTTCTGTGCGCGTGCTCGGCCGGGACGTGGCGAAGCGAAGCACCCAGTCCAGCTAACTTGACGAAGCTGGTCGGCTGGTGACGCCGAAGTCCCCGGAGTAGGTTGGTGAAGAGATGGCGAAGCTCTCGATCCAACCGAGGTGACAGAGCAGGTCGATGAGGTGACGTTGCAGCCGTCATGCCAGCCGAGGTGTTGAAGCGGTTCGGCGTGGCAGGCATCGGTTTGAAGAAGCTACGGCTCGGTCATGCCGACGCTGGTCATAACTTGTGACGCGGTCAATGCCAGATTGATGAAGTGACCGAGCGGCGATGTCGACGCGCCTGACCCATGCAATCCATGGGGCGATAGTGTTGATGATGATTTAGCCTTCGTGATGCGGAACTTTTATTCGGCTTGACGAGCTGATGATCCGATAAGGTTAGGCTCGGCTCGATGAAGCGACGATCTATCTAGCATAGGTCGGCAGACATGGAGCAAGGGCTGGTTTGACACCGGCACGACGGTGAAGATTACCTCCGAAAAGGAGCAAAATTTGTGAGCATGTGTTCGGAAACAAAACACAATACCCTAGAAAGAGATTCTTCCAAAAAGGTTGTCCAATATCTCGTTTATGAAAAAAGATGAACTCAGGTCGGATTCGTATTCACGCAGAAAACATATCCGAAAAGTGATGCACTAATTGAAAGGTTCCCGGAGTTTGAACGGTCAGACCGAGCTAAAATTTTGAGAGGTGATAGATATGAAAATTCCGCAGAATATGAACGGTTGGATCTTCCAAATAACCTCCAAGCTAGGCTCTGGAGACCACGGCCTAAACTCGTTCAGATTCCCGTCCAGACTCGAAAGGCCTTAGGTATATCATAGATCGCCGGAGATTCCTCCATCCAAAGGCGATGAAATTTTACAGGGTCGTTGTACACTCAATTCCGCACAATTCCACAAAAGGGTTCGTCAAATCAACTCCCGAGAAAATGGTGGCAGCGAAAACAAGTATGTTGTATAGAAAAAACTGTGCGATCGCACGAGCGCAATGTTGACGATGAGCCCTCAGGCTCCATGGACGACTTTTCCATGGTCTTTGTTGAGATTTGAGCTGATGAAGATGATGAAAGTATCCGTCTGATCTTGATGATCTGATGTGGAGCGCGGTCCTCCGTCCAGCCGAGCCGGTGACAAAGATGCCGACATCGACCATAAAGCTCAGCTCCGATGCATAGATCACGCCAGAGGCGATCCGAATTCCCATCGCACCGTGGCGACTGCCAGCAGGCTCTCAATGAAAACACCAATGTCGATTCTATATCCAGCATATCCCGTTGTAGGGTTCCTAAGCTAGGGATCTTGGAGCGATGGTAACATGGACACAGGATTTTACCCAGGTTCGGGCTCTCTTGAAGAGATAATACCCTACGTCTTGCTTTTGATTGTATTGATATGGGGGTAGTACATAGTACATGTATCTACCACGAGATTGTAGTAATGAATATGAGATGATCTATTGACTAGCCTGGCCTCGGTTTATATAACACACCAGAGGCGTGGGGTTTACAGGAGTCCTTGTTTTGGACGCCAAGTCTTGTGGAATCCTCCTCGTATGCGACATGGGCTGCTCGAAGTGGCCCATAAGTGAACCGCCATGGGGGTCCTCGGCCTAATCCAGCTGGTCGAGAGACGATATGGTGAGTACCCCCTAGTCCAGAACACCGTCACCGCCTCCGACGAAACAACACCAAGGCGCTCCGCCTTGCTATCGAGTAGTCGGAGCGCGAGGTGAAGGAGGCAGCGAGGGAGAAGGCTCAGGCCGCCAAGTTGAAGCGGGAGCAGGACAGGGCAGCCCGTCGGATGAAGGGGCTCATCGTCCTCTCTGACTCCGACGACTAAGACCCTCCATCAGCCGCGGACGCCTACAGTTGCGCCGGTGACCAGAAGGGCAAAGGCCCAGCGAGGAAGTGGTGAAGCTCTGCCGTCTCCGTTTTTAATTTCAAGATTTTAGTAATCTAGTTTAAACTTGTCTGTTATTTATGTGAAGTATGTGAACGTTGGTGATCTTTTGGTGATCCGTTGGTGATCTTTTGGTGATTGGAATGTGTATTTCTATGTCCGATTCTATGTCTGTTCGATGATCTATGTTGTTTAGGTCTGCGTTTCATGCTTAGTATGAATATAGGGTACCGGATATAAGATATATGGGTGTGGACGAAGAGATTTGAGGAGTGACCGGTCAGTCACTGTGGACGCGCCCGGACGCGTCCGCGGGCGTTTGAGGGTCTGGGTTTGCCCATCGTGGCTGTAGGTGCTCTAATATCTTAGAAAATACAAAGTAACTCCTAAAACTAAGAATCACAATGAAATCTATTGAAAACATCCGTTTTGTGGTACAAATCTCTGTTAGAAAAAAAACACCAAAGGCTTTGGTAAAGAGGCTACAATTAAACTGGAGCAACAATGTTGTCTCTTTTTCACCCGCACAAACATTACCAATAATGTTTTTTTAAGAAACCAGCTTTTGGCTGGTGTTTCATTAATTTAGCAGGAGGTAGGGACAGAAAGGTTCCGATCAAGTGATCGTATGAATGGGAGAAAATTACAATGGGTCACTAGGAGCACCGAGCTCCCAGTAGAATGTGACCATGGCGATATTTCACGTCATATCCCCAAAGGGCTGCTCTATGCATTTGGCCCCTGCCAAGCGCCATTGCTCCATGTCCCGGCGGCATGCCTCGATGATGTGCCGCTCATCAGACTGCTTCCCTCTGAAGATGCAGGAGTTTCTCTCCAACCATATATGCCACGCAATGAGGGCTAGCATCGACTTGGCGCCCTTGCGGTTTCCCGGGGCTGCAGTGGCGATGATCCTCTCGGCACAGCCCGTCGACGTAGTCTCGCTGCGCCATCCAGCAGGGTTTAGAGCCTGGCAACCAGCCCAGGCCGCAGCTTGATTCCAAACCTTCAGGGAGATTGGGCACTCCCAGAAGAGGTGGAAGGATGACTCGAGGCTTCTCATGCATAGAGGACAGAAATAGCCATTTGTCCAGCCCCTCCGTTGCAGCCTGTCATTGCACCATAGCTTGTCTTGGTGGAGGAACCAGAGGAACATCTTGATCTTCCCCGGTGCCCAGATCTTCCAAATCAGGCTTCTGAAGCTACTGTGATGTCCCTCTGCAATTTGTGCGGTGTAGGCCGATTTGGTGGAGAACGTCCGTGAGTTGTGCTGCGTCCAGCGGATTGAATCAGGTGTCTGTGCATCCAAGACAAGGCCGGCACTCCTGATCTCTCTAGCTAGCTGAATGACTTGGCGGACGATGTCGCTATGGTTGGCATGCCTGAGATCGAGGACCCAGCGGTCACCCTTCAAGGCGTCTTGAACCGATCGGTTCTTCCCGACGGATGCAGCAAAGAGCGCTGGGAAGGCCGTGCAAAGCTGCCGGCCTCCCAGCCAGGAGGAGGACCAGAAGGAAGCAGAGCTTCCATTCCCGATGGTTACGGAGGTGCATGCCGCGAACAGGGCCATGTCCCCGCTGTCACAAGGCGTGCCGGTGACGACCCAAGGTCGGTGGGGCTGTTGCCAGGCAAGCCACAGCCACCGTAGCCGCAGCGCGCGGGCAAACCTGGATAGGTCGTGGATTCCCAGGCCGCCATGCTGCTCCATCGTCGTCACCGTCTTCCAGCCCACCTTGCACTTCGCCCTTGAGATCTTGTCGTCCTTTGCCCAGAGGAAGTGTCTCCTCGACTTATCGATTTCCTTGAAAAGTTTCTTCGGGGCGCGTAAAGCCGTGAGCGCGAATGTTGGGATTGCTGACAGAACGCAGCGCACGAGGACGCGGCGACCCGCCATCGGCATTAACCTACCCTTCCAGCCGGCTAACCTAGCCCTAATTCTATCAAGGATGAACTGCAGGTGAACTAGCCTAATTCTCCGGATCGTGATGGGCAGGCCCAGGTATGTGATCGGGAGCGTCGCCGTTGTGCCTCCAAAGTTCACCAGAACCGCGGTCAGGTTGATGTCGCTGCAACGGATTGGGATCGCGGACGACTTGGAGAGATTGACCCGCAGGCCCATGGCGTCGCCGAATTGTCGAAGCAGGCCAAGTAGGGTGTCTACGTCTTCACGCATAGGGTTGATGAAGATGACTGCATCGTCGGCGTACAAGCTTGTGCGCATGCTAGCTGCTGCCGCCGGCGGCGCCACCAGCAGGCCAGACGAAGTGGCCGCCTCCAGCAGCCGGTGAAGAGTGTCGATGCATAATATAAATAGCAGCGGCGATAGTGGATCTCCCTGTCTAAGCCCTCGAAGATGATCAATGTTGTCCCCTGGCACTCCGTTTAGGAGGCAGGATGAGGACGACGTCGATAGCAGTAGAGCAATCCAATCCCTCCATCACAGGGGAAATCCGAGCACCTCTAATAATTCTAACAAATATTCCCAAGAAACACAGTCGAAAGCCTTGGCGATGTCGAGTTTCAGCAAAAGTGCCAGGGTTTTGCTGCGATGCAGTTTTCTGACTGTGTTCTGTACATAAAGAAAACTGTCATGGATGCACTTCCTCCTCTGAAATGTTGTTTGCGCTGGGCTGATCAGCTTGTCGATGACGTTGGCGAGCCGAGTGGACAGGACTTTTGAAAACAGCTTGGCAACGGAGTGGATGAGGCTGACCGGCCGGAAGTCGCTCATTTTGACAGCACCATCCTTCTTTGGGAGCAGAGCAATCATAGCTGTGTTCAAAGCACCAATAATGTTTTTTGAAAGCGCCTTGAGTCATCATTCAAAAAGATTGAAAGCGTTGATAGATGAACATACTTGGGCCGGGAATGATCGCTAGAAGTGTGAGCCGTCGAATCATGGTATCTTCATCATGGTATCAATGAAAGATTTCACCTCCACAAAAGAATCAAACCAGCAAAAAAACTTGACACACCAATATAAACTCATCAGATCCGAATAATCGGATCCGCGAGGACAGAAAACTATCTAACCTCATGGCACCGCCAAAATAACGAAAGTATTTTTATTCCTACAAAATATGAAGCCACTAGACGTTGACCAAAAACATAGCAATCTTGAAGATGTGAGGCCCCCAACTTTGCATCGGCAAGATGGCAGTCGGACGCGAGGGACCAAAGATCCCAGGCGTCCACGAGAGCTATGTGTCACCAGTACCGCTTCCTATTAAAAATCGCCGGCTGGCGATACTCTAATGGGCTGGCCTATTAAGCACGGTAGTCAGTGTCGCTTGCTGTATGTTTGATCGGTCCATTGTTTTTTTGTTTTCCATTTTCTTGTTGTATTTTCGCTTGTTTATGTGTTTTTCATGCTTTTCGTTTTTTCTTTTCATTTGTACTTTAGTTTTTTAGTTTCTCACCAGTTTTTGTTTCATTCTTCATTATATTTGGTTTTCTTTGTTTTTTTACTATTCCTTTTTGTTTCTTTGTGGTTTTATTGGTTCTCTTTTTTGATCCATGTCTACTTTTTTCTCGGGTTACAATGTACATTTTAAGAGCACACATGAAATATTTTTTTATACACTTTGGACATTTTCTAATACACGATGTCCATTTTATTAAGATACATGTTTTGTATACTTTTTCAATACACAACAACATTTTCTACATACAAATTCTACATTTTTAATGTCACCGAATACTTTTTAAAACTCCATGAACATTTGCTTTACATTGTATAAGCATTTTAAATTTTTGTGCATATTTTTTGGAAACACGTGAATATTTCTTTAGAATAACATGTACATTTTCTAATGGGAATGTTTTTTTAAACATACAGGAACATTTGTTTTACGTTGTGTATCATTTTTTCAATGTCAAGAACATTTTTTCTCAATCGCTGGAATTTTCTTTAAAATGTCACGTACATTTTTAATGGTACCAAACATTTCCTTACATTATGAAAACATGTTTTTTTACATTATATACAATTGTTTTGAGAAATTTCGATTTTTCTGAAAATCATGAACCTTTTCTTTAATGTAGCATATATTATATTGACTGTCCGAAGCATTTTTTGAATTACATGGATATTTTTTGTATATTGTATAAAAGTATTTAAAATGACCCATATTTGTTTAAACACGTGGACTTTTTTTAATGTCACAAACATTTTTTGTACTCATTATTAATACTTTTATATACATGTTTAACATTTTTAATGCATGTTTATTTTTCAAAAAGAAAATATGTAGAGTATTTTATGTGATATGTAAATATGCATGACATATAAAGAATATTTCAAAATAAAAACAATAGTAAAAATTAAATCAAAAAATGAAAACAAGAATGTGAAATAAAACAAAAAAGCACGAGTGACGTAAGAAGGCGCGGTCACTGGGCCAGCCAACAGTGGCTCTCTGCACCCCATGATGTGAGAGGAACCGCTCTAAGCGTCACATAGCCATGCCCGGCTGCACCTAGCCCAACTGAACCCACGTAGTGCAAAAACTAGGTGTTTGGTTGGCTAGGTTGCATTTGTTTCTCGACCCATGCGGAACTTAAAGCAATCCCGGGCCTGCCTGAGGGGGAATGGCCGAATCGGCAATTTTTTGTGAGCCAGGCTCACGCGAGCCGCATATGCCCCTCACCAGTACGTGCTGGGAATAGTGGGAGACTATGGGGCCACTCATAACTCCTCCCTCTCATTCAAACCACACCCCCCTTTCTCTCTCTCTCTCTCTCTCTCTCTCTCTCTCTCTCTCTCTCTCTTTGTGCTCTCCGATGGCAGACCCAAAGCCATGCCCACCCCCATCCTCGTCGACAGCAACACCATCCAAGACCTATGGGTGGTCGGACTTGCCAGATCAAGCATTGACCTGATGTCGCCAATTCGGGCGTAGTCCCCCATCTGCAGCAGGCCGTGGGCAGCGGTCATTGATCTCACGGGTCAATGCGGTCCGACTCTGGCTCCGGAGGTAATCATTTGGGAGGGAACCCCATCGGCTATGACGACGGCGGTCGTGGCCGGTAGGTTTTTTACCCCCCCCTCCCCCCCCCCCCCGTACGAGCGTTTTCTCCCCTTGCTCTAGGGCAAGGTGTGGGGAGTGCGGCCGGAGCATCAATGACGATGCCATGTTCCTCCACTATGCGCATCACAAGGAGCATGGGCGCAGCGGCGAGGGCCCTGCTTGCTCTCTCGTAAGAGTGGTTGTGAAACCTCAAAGTATAAGGGTGAAGTAACCTAGCAATTGGTATTTCACTTAGTAGAGAAAAAGGTTTATCGAAGCAGAAGGAGTTCTTACGGCCACCTGCACGCAAAACACAATACATACTTGCCCCCAACACTTCGATTGCCAAGCTTCTTCTCCAACTAGTTACAAAATTAGATTACATGTAGACACGTGTGATGTGGTGAACAAATTATAGTTGGGCAACGATTAAATTACAATACTTATATTCATGGCTATGATCATTCATGGTATAATTTTATATAGCATTACGTCCGTGATATGTCCTACTAAATATTATGGGACAAAAATAATCTTGTTGAAATCCAAGTACTAGAAAATAAGTAGGGTATTTGATCTTACCACACAATACTTTAACATCTCTCGCAATCCCAAGCGGTGAAATGATATCCCTATTTGCAAGCTTAATAGTAACATCAATCTCTTCTAGTTCAACAGGTGAAATGTCATGCATAACTTCTTGATAGAGAGAAAGAATACTAGGACCCATATCACATGAACCGTGATAGCAATGATCTCCAATCTTAACAGAAATAATAGGCATGCCAACAACTTTCTTATTTTTATCTAACTTATCTTATCCATTTCTGACAGGTTTAGCAATTCTAGCAGCCTCATCACATAAATAAATAACATGTCTATTAATATTTGATAACGTGTTGTATGGACACAGTGACCGGTGGCTTGATTTTCACAGTCCAAGCATTTTCGGATAGAGCCTCTCTGACTTTTCAGTTCTTTCTTAAGGATGCCTCGTAGATAAGCAGCTCAATGACCATGGGTTTCTGCCCAAGCCCAAGCAGCCAAAGGGAGCTCCAAAATGGTGTTCTAGCGCCATCCCCAGCAGTGATGGTGGTGGAGGCATAAGAAAATTTTGAGGTCCTCCTCGTCGCATGGGTTTCCCCTACACACGCAAAACTTGTCATAAAAAAAGCGTCGGAAGACGACAAACTTTGCAAGATGTGGTCAAGGTGAATATTGTTGCATGGAGTGAGAACCACCGAACTCTTATAGAAATTTGTGCATACGCCCGTGACCTCTCCAAAGCCTCTCAGTTATAGAGCCATAAAGATTGGGAATTCATCCATACTAGAAGGGTTGGGCGCGCTTTGCTGCACCGTTGGGGTTGTTTGCTTTCTTTAAAATAATCACTTTATTTTAAAACGTGAGGTGTATTACTTTTTTGAAAAGTCAAACCTTTTAAGTTTGATCACATTTCTAGAGAAATATATCAAAATTCATAATATCAAATCGGTATTTTTAAATTCACCATGAAATGAATTTCCATACTTTTTTATTTAATATTGTGGTTCTCGATATTTTTGCTCTAAACTTAGTCAAAGCTAAATAATTTTGACTTTCAACAAAACTAATACCTCTTATATTTTGGAACCGATGGGATATTTAGTTAGGCGGGTCGAGGATATGATAGAGTGAGTTTTATTTTTATTTATAATGCAGTGATTTTGTGGGCCTTCCGTGGTGTGATTTGATGTCTACTACACAACCTTCTTCTTGTAGATATTGTTGGGCCTCCAAGTGCAGAGGTATGTCGGACAGTAGCAAATTTCCCTCAAGTGGATGACCTAAGGTTTGTCAATCCGTAGGAGGCGTAGGATGAAGATGGTCTCTCTCAAACAACCCTACAACCAAATAACAAAGAGTCTCTTGTGTCCCCAACACACCCAATACAATGGTAAATTGTATAGATGCACTAGTTCGGTGAAGAGATGGTGATACAAGTGCAATATGGATGGTAGATATAGGTTTTTGTAATCTGAAAATATAAAAACAGCAAGGTAAGTAATGATAAAAGTGAGCATAAACGGTATTGCAATGTGTTGAAACAAGGCCTAGGGTTCATACTTTCACTAGTGCAAGTTCTCTCAACAATAATAACCTAATTGGATCATATAACTATCCCTCAACATGCAACAAAGAGTCACTCCAAAGTCACTAATAGCGGAGAACAAACGAAGAGATTATGGTAGGGTACGAAACCACCTCAAAGTTATCCTTTCTGATCGATCTATTCAAGAGTCCGTAGTAAAATAACATGAAGCTATTATTTCCGTTCAATCTATCATAGAGTTCGTACTAGAATAACACCTTACGACACAAATCAACCAAAACCCTAATGTCACCTGGATACTCCAATGTCACCTCAAGTATCCGTGGGTATGATTATATGATATGCATCACACAATCTCAGATTCATCTATTCAACCAACACAAAGTACTTCAAAGAGTGCCCTAAAGTTTCTACCGGAGAGTCAAGACGAGAACGTGTGCCAACCCCTATGCATAGGTTCATGGGCGGAACCCGCAAGTTGATCACCAAAACATACATCAAGTGGATCAATAGAATACCCCATTGTCACCATGGGTATCCCACGCAAGACATACATCAAGTGTTCTCAAATCCTTAAAGACTCAATCTGATAAGGTAACTTCAAAGGGAAAACTCAATCCATTACAAGAGAGTAGAGGGGGAGAAACATCATAAGATCCAACTATAATAGCAAAGCTCGCGATACATCAAGATCGTATCACCTCAAGAGCACAAGAGAGAGAGAGATCAAACACATAGCTACCGGTACATACCCTCAGCCCCGAGGGAGAACAACTCCCTCCTCGTCATGCAGAGCACCGGGATGATGAAGATGGCCACCGGAGAGGGATTCCCCCTCCGGCAGGGTGCCGGAACGGGTCTAGATTGGTTTTCCGTGGCTACGGAGGCTTCTGGCGACGGAACTCCCGATCTATTCTTCTCCCTGAAGTTTTTAGGGTATATGGATATATATATTGGATGAAGAAGTATGTCGGTGGATCTCCGGGCTGTCCACAAGGCAGGGGGCGCGCCCAGGGGGGTGGGCGCGCCCCCACCCTTGTGGGCAGCCCGGGACTCTTCTGGTCCATCTCCGATACTCCGTAGGCTTCTTCTGGTCCAAAAATAAGTTCCATGAAGTTTTAGGTCAATTGGACTTCGTTTGATTTTCCTTTTCTGCGATACTCTAAAACAAGGAAAAATAAAAACTGGCACTGGGCTCTAGGTTAATAGGTTAGTCCCAAAAATCATATAAAATAGCATATAAATGCATATAAAACATCCAAGGTTGATAATATAATAACATGGAACAATCCAAAATTATAGATACGTTGGAGACGTGTCAGCATCCCCAAGCTTAATTCGTGCTCGTCCTCGAGTATGTAAATGATAAAAACAGAATATTTGATGTGGAATGCTACCTAACATATTTATCCATGTAATCTTCTTTATTGTGGAAAGAATATTTAGATCCATAAGATTCAAGACAAAAGTTTAATATTGACATAAAAATAATAATACTTCGAGCATACTAACCAAGCAATTATGTCTTCTCAAAATAACATGGCCAAAGAAAGTTATCCCTACAAAATCATATAGTCTGGCTATGCTCTATCTTCACCACACAAAGTATTTAAATCATGCACAACCCCGATGACAAGCCAAGCAATTGTTTCATACTTTTGGTGTTCTCAAACTTTTTCAATCTTCACGCAATACATGAGCGTGAGCCATGGACATAACACTATAGGTGGAATAGAATGGTGGTTGTGGAGAAGACAAAAAGGGAGAAGATAGTCTCACACCAACTAGGCGTATCAACGAGCTATGGAGATGCCCATCAATAGATATCAATGTGAGTGAGTAGGGATTGCCATGCAATGGATGCACTAGAGCTATAAGTGTATGAAAGCTCAAAAAGAAATTAAGTGGGTGTGCATCCAACTCGCTTGCTCACGAAGACCTAGGGCATTTTGAGGAAGCCCATCATTAGAATATACAAGCCAAGTTCTATAATGAAAAATTCCCACTCGTATATGAAAGTGATATCATAGGAGACTCTCTATCATGAAGATCATGGTGCTACTTTGAAGCACAAGTGTGGTAAAAGGATGGTAGCATTGTCCCTTCTCTCTTTTTCTCTCATTTTTTTATTTAGGCATTTTCTCTTTTTTTATGGCCTCTTTTTTTAGTCCGGAGTCTCATCCCGACTTGTGGGGGAATCATACTCTCCATCATCCTTTCCTCACTGGGACAATGCTCTAATAATGATGATCATCACACTTTTATTTACTTATAACTCAAGAATTACAACTCGATACTTAGAACAAAATATGACTCTATATGAATGCCTCCGGCGGTGTACCAAGATGTGCAATGAATCAAGAGTGACATGTATGGAAGAATCATGAACGATGGCTTTGCCACAATACAATGTCAACTACATGATCATGCAAAGCAGTATAACAATGATGAAGCGTGTCATAGTAAACGAAACGGTGGAAAGTTGCATGGCAATATATCTCGGAATGGCTATGGAAATGCCATGATAGGTAGGTATGGTGGCTGTTTTGAGGAAGGTATATGGTGGGTGTATGATACCGGCGAAAAGTGTGCGGTATTAGAGAGGCTAGCAATGGTGGAAGAAAGAAAGTGCGTATAATCCATGGACTCAACATTAGTCATAAAGAACTCACATACTTATTGCAAAAATCTATTAGTTATTGAAACAAAGTGTTACGTGCATGCTCCTAGGGGGATAGATTGGTAGGAAAAGACCATCGCTCATCCCCGACCGTCACTCATAAGGAAGACAATCAATAAATAAATCATGCTCCAATTTCGTCACATAACGGTTCACCATACGTGCATGCTACGGGAATCACAAACTTTAACACAAGTATCTCTCAAATTCACAACTACTCAACTAGCATGACTCTAATATCATCATCTTCATATCTCAAAACAATCATCAAGTATCAAACTTCCCATAGTATTCAATGCACTCTATATGAAAGTTTTTATTATACCCCACTTGGATGCCTATCATATTAGGACTAGTTTCATAACCAAAGCAAACTACCATGCTGTTCTAAAGACTCTCCAAATAATATAAGTGAAGCACAAGAGTTCATCTATTTTTTCAAATAAAACCACCATCATGCTCTGAAAGGATATAAGTGAAGCACTAGAGCAAATGACAAACTACTCCGAAAGATATAAGTGAAGATCAATGAGTAGTTGAATAATCATGCAACTATGTGAAGACTCTCTAACATTTAAGAATTTCAGATCTTGGTATTTTATTCAAACAACAATCAAAACAAAAGAAAATAAAATTACGCTCCAAGCAAAACACATATCATGTGGTGAATAAAAATATAGATCCAAGTAAAATTAGCGATGGATGAGGACGAAAGAGGGGATTCCTTCCGGGGCATCCCAAGCTTTGGCTTTTTGGTGTCCTTAGATCATCTTGGGGTGCCATGGGCATCCCCAAGCTTAGGCTCTTGCCACTCCTTGTTCCATACTCCATCAAATCTTTACCCAAAACTTGAAAACTTCACAACACAAAACTTAAACAGAAAATCTCGTGAGCTCCGTTAGTATAAGAAAATAAAACCACCACTTAGGTACTGTTGTGAACTCATTCTAAATTCATATTGGTGTAATTTCTACTGTATTCAAACTTTTCTATGGTTCATACCCTCCGATACTACTCATAGATTCATCAAAATAAGCAAACAACACATAGAAAACAGAATCTGTCAAAAACAGAACAGTCTGTAGTAATCTGTAGGTTTCGAATACTTATGTAACTCCAAAAATCCTGAGAAATTAGGAAGTCCTAGGCAATTTGTTTATTAATGTACTGCAAGTAGAATTGGTATTTTATCGCTCTCTGGTAAGAAATGAAAATTATTCTCGTGAGCGCATACTTTCTGTTTTTTATAGCAAGATCAAATAACAATCACCTAAGAAGGTTCTAAAGGCTTTACTTGGCACAAACACTAATTAAAACATAAAACCACATCTAAACAGAGGCTCGATGATTTATTTATTACTAAACAGGAATAAAAAGCAAGGAACAAAAATAAAATTGGGTTGCCTCCCAACAAGCGCTATCGTTTAACGCCCCTAGCTAGGCATGATGATTTCAATGATGCTCACATGAATTGAAACATAAAAAAGAGCATCATGAAGAATATGACTAGCACATTTAAGTCTAACCCGCTTACTATGCATAGGGATTTTGTGAGCAAACAACTTATGGAAACAATAATCAACTAGCATAGGAAGGTAAAACAAGCATAACTTCAAGACTTTAAGCACATAGAGGGGAAACTTGATATTATTGCAATTCCTAAGAGCATATGTTCCTCCCTCATAATAAATTTCAGTAGCATCATGAATGAATTCAACAATATAACCATCACATAAAACACTATTTTCATGATGCCCAAGCATAGAATTTTTATTACTCTCCACATAAGCAAACTTCTTCTCATGAATAGTAGTGGGAGCAAACTCAACAAAATAACTATCATGTGAGGCATAATCCAATTGAAAACTCAAATCATGATGACAAGTTTCATGGTTATCATAAATCTTTATAGCATACATGTCATCACAATAATCATCATAGGTAGCAACTTTGTTCTCATAATCAATTGGAACCTCTTCCGAAATAGTAGATTCATCACAAAATAAAGTCATGACCTCTCCAAATCCACTTTCATCAATATAATCATCATAAATAGGAGGCATGATTTCATCATAATAAATTTTCTCATCAAAACTTGGGGGACAAAAAATATCATCTTCATAAAACATAGCTTCCCCAAGCTTGTGGCTTTGCATATCATTAGCATCATGGATATTCAAGGAATTCATACTAACAACATTGCAATCATGCTCATCATTCAAATATTTAGTGCCAAACATTCTAATGCATTCTTCTTCTAGCACTTGAGCATAATTATCGAAATCCTTATTTTCATGATAAATATTAAAAAGATGAAGCATATGAGGTACCCTTAATTCCATAATTTTTTTGTAGTTTTATTTTATAAACTAAACTAGTGATAAAACAAGAAACAAAAAGATTTGATTGCAACATCTAAAGATATACCTTCAAGCGCTAACCTCCCCGGCAACGGTGCCAGAAAAGAGCTTGATTTCTACTACACAACCTTCTTCTTGTAGACATTGTAGGGCCCCCAAGTGCAGAGGTTTGTAGGATAGTAGCAAATTTCCCTCAAGTGGATGACCTAAGATTTATCAATCCATGGGAGGCGTAGGATGAAGATGGTCTCTCTCAAACAACCCTGCAACCAAATAACAAAGAGTCTCTTGTGTCCCCAACACACCCAATACAATGGTAAATTGTATAGGTGCACTAGTTCGGCGAAGAGATGGTGATACAAGTGCAATATGGATGGTAGATATAGGTTTTTGTAATCTGAAAATATAAAAACAGCAAGATAACTAATGATAAAAGTGAGCATAAACGGTATTGCAATGTGTTGAAACAAGGCCTAGGGTTCATACTTTCACTAGTGCAAGTTCTCTCAATAATAATAACATAATTGGATCATATAAATATCCCTCAACATGCAACAAAGAGTCACTCCAAAGTCACTAATAACGGAGAACAAACGAAGAGATTATGGTAGGGTACGAAACCACCTCAAAGTTATCCTTTCTGATCTATCTCTTCAAGAGTCCGTAGTAAAATAACATGAAGCTATTCTTTCCGTTCAATCTATCATAGAGTTCGTACTAGAATAACACCTTAAGACACAAATCAACCAAAACCCTAATGTCACCTAGATACTCCAATGTCACCTCAAGTATCCGTGGGTATGATTATACGATATGCATCACACAATCTCAGATTCATCTATTCAACCAACACAAAGTACTTCAAAGAGTGCCCCAAAGTTTCTACCGGAGAGTCAAGACGAAAACGTGTGCCAATCCCTATGCATAGGTTCATGGGCGGAACCCGCAAGTTGATCACCAAAACATACATCAAGTGGATCAATAGAATACCCCATTGTCACCACGGGTATCCCACGCAAGAGATATATCAAGTGTTCTCAAATCCTTAAAGACTCAATCCGATAAGGTAACTTCAAAGGGAAATCTCAATCCATTACAAGAGAGTAGAGGGGGAGAAACATCATAAGATCCAACTATAATAGCAAAGCTCGCGATACATCAAGATCATATCACCTCAAGAACACGAGAGAGAGAGAGAGATCAAACACATAGTTACCGGTACATACCCTCAGCCCCGAGGGAGAACTACTCCCTCCTCGTCATGGAGAGCACCGGGATGATGAAGATGGCCACCGGAGAGGGATTCCCCCTCCGGCAGGGTGCCGGAATAGGCCTAGATTGGTTTTCGGTGGCTACGTAGGCTTCTGGCGGCGGAACTCCCAATCTATTCTGCTCCCTGAAGTTTTTAGGGTATATGGATATATATAGGAGGAAGAAGTACGTCGGTGGATCTCCGGGTTGTCCATGAGGCAGGGGGGCGCGCCCAGGGGGTGGGCGCGCCCCCATCCTCGTGGGCAGCCCGAGACTCTTCTGGTCCATCTCCGATACTCCATGGGCTTCTTCTGGTCCAAAAATAAGTTCCGTGAAGTTTCAGGTCAATTGGACTCTGTTTGATTTTCTTTTTCTGCGATACTCTAAAACAAGGAAAAAACAGAAACTGGCACTGGGCTCTAGGTTAATAGGTTAGTCCCAAAAATCATATAAAATAGCATATAAATGCATATAAAACATCCAAGATTGATAATATAATAGCATGGAACAATCAAAAATTATAGATACGTTGGAGACGTATCATGATTCGGTGTTATTTTTAACCAATCTATATTTATGTGGGAAAATTTATGTATGCATAGTCGCATGTACTATTATATTGGTGCTACAATATCATATTGGGGGAGGGTCGGAGGGGGCTTCTTTTTTTGGGATGATGGGAGGGTGCGTGGAATTGATACATTTTTGTAGGCCGGTTGCTACAGATTGATTTAAAAAATTGTTGGCCCGGTCAAAATCATAAACCAAATTCAAAATTGAATACCTTGATTGAATGAAAGAGATTTAAAATTACGGAACATAGTGAATTACAAAAATTGAATGGAAGAGCTTGACAAAGTGTTGACCCGGTCAAAAACAATTAACCCAGTTCTAAATTGCATATCTTAATTAATTGCGAGGCCTTAAAATTAGGAAACATAGTATATATTACAAAAGAATCGTGTGAGAGAGCGTTGAGAAATAGTTGACTCGGTCAAAATCGGATGACCACCCTGCAAAAAGAAAATTGAATGACCTAATTTTAAATGAAGACTTCAATTAAATATGAGCTCTTTACTATAGAACTTAGTGTTATTGGAGGATAAAACGAGGTTCGCGCGACGGCTCCCCTACCACGAAACTTGTGAAGAAGCCCCTTCCTAGCTCGAAAAGACCCAAACATGGGGCGACACGTACAGCCCGGGAAAATTTTAGGTGATACCGTGATACGGACTTCTCAGCCGTTGGATCTCAGGTCTGACGGTATCTAAAGAGCTATTGTACCCGTGTGCAATTTTGAGACTCTTGAATGACTTTTTTGCAAAAATGTTCAAGAGCTCTCAGCAGCCATCAAATCTGAGATCCAACGGCTCATGAAAGCCCGTATCATGGTATCATCTAAGCCTTGGTATCATTCAGTATCTTCCCCGTACAGCCCCACGTGTCTGAAGGCTGAGGCGACTGATGGGGTTGTGTACCTAGGGTAGGATCATGGACCTGATCCAAGTAACTTACCCTAGGACATCCTTAGAAGAGGTCGCCTTCCAGTCGACCCACGAGGATTCACTCGACTGGCCTGAAGGACTCGACCACGAAGACTCACTCGACCACCAGGAGGTCAAGAGGCACTCTGCACTGCAACGGCCTGTCATCAAGTAGACTTTATGATAGTAAAGGCCTTTATGTGGGGCGTTACCAGTAACGCCCCAGACTTAACTCACCTTAAACCCTCTCCTACGTGGGCTGGCTGGGGTCCTGGCGCACTCTATATAAGCCACCCCCCTCCACAGGCAGAAGGGGTCGGCACCTTGTAATTCATACATTCATAATCCACTCGACCGCCTCCGGGCTCCGAGATGTAGGGCTGTTACTTCTTCCGAGAAGGGCCTGAACTCGTACATCCTTTGTGCTTACAACCTCTCCATAGCTAGGACCTTGCCTCTCCATACCTACCCCCCACTCTACTGTCAGGCTTAGAACCACGACAGTTGGCGCCCACCGTGGGGCAGGTGTTTTAGCGATTTTGTGGAGAAGTTGCGATTCTTCCGAGTACTCTCATCATGGTGTCTGCTGGAGTTTTGGTCAAGGGTCCAGAGATCCGTCTCGGCACTCTCATCTTCATCGCCGACGACTCCGCATGGCTCCAGGAGGCTCCACTCGACGTAGACGCGCTCCCCGTCCGCGGTGCGACGCATTTTCGCGCATGTGTCCGCGGCGTTCTGCTGCGGCAACCGTCGACCCAGTATCGGTCGGCTCCTCCATCGTCCACCCTCCCGGTCTCCCGCCAGCGCGAGCGCTCAGGCCGGTCGAGACTTCAGCGATGGGTGAGTCACGCGGTGGCTCGCCAATCGGCCACTACACAAGTTGCGGCAATCGAGCCCAACGAATCTCTCTACGGCTTGTTCGATCAGTCGACTGGCTCCGGAGAGACTGCATCCGAGTGCGGAAGCAGTGATCCAGCGGCGGAAATCTTGATGGTCAACGGGCCCCACAGCCCTCCTGGCTTCGCCCGTGGTGGTGGAGCAGGTGACGGCGGCGACCCTGCACGAGACTACGAAGAGTACCAGCCCGAGCCACTCGACTCTCTGCAAAGAGAAGAGCTTCGCCGCAGGAACGAGGATCCCCTGCGTATTCCCATCGCAGGAGAAACCCCCGAGGCTCGTGCCTTGGAGGAGGCGCGTCTGGCCAATTTGGTCGAGCGCACTCAACTGGAGAACCTTCAGCGAGCACTCGACGAGCGCGCGCGGCAACGAGTTCCCGACACCAGTCGACGTCAACTCTTCCCGCCGACTCAGGTATATCAAACCCCAATTCAGAATTTAGCAGCTGCGACCCATATAGCAGAGTCCATTCAGCCTTCGCAGTCGGAAGCTGGCAGAGGTTTGCTGCAGATCAGGGATCTGCTCCGGGCAGCAGGAGATCAGAATTCAGCCGTGTCTCAGTCGCGCAACAGAATTCACAGTCGATCTGTCACTGTGAATACGGTTCAGTCGGCTCACAGCCCCAGATCGCCTCCGCGGCGCGAAGGGCGTGAGAATCGGCGAGATCAGTATGGCGACAGACTCGACCGAGATGATAGGCGTCGAGTGCCCTATTCCCCTCCGAGGGGTGGGTCTTACGCTCCTCGGCAGCCAGATGATAGGCGTCAGTACAATACAGGGCGTAGGGTTCCAGTTGACCCCAGAGAGCCAGGCTTCGACGCGCGATCCATTATCGTGCAAGGGTTGGTCGACCGGAACAGAGCCCATCGAGGCGCACTCGACAGAGATGTACCCACGAGCAGTCGAGTACATGTTTCTGGTCCTGAATGTTTCAGCAGAGCTATCAGAGCCGCAGTTATCCCCCCAATTTCAGGTTGGCAACAGGAGTCAGCAAGTTCACTGGTGAGTCTAAGCCTGAAACTTGGCTTGAAGACTACCGAGTGGCAGTTCAGATCGGTGGTGGGAACGACGAGGTGGCCATGAAGCATTTGCCCCTCATGTTGGAAGGCTCTGCCAGGGCATGGTTGACTCAATTACCTCCTAGCAGCATTTACACTTGGGAAGATCTGTCCCGAGTGTTCGTCAGAACGTTTGAAGAGACTTGCAAGCGACCAGCGGGATTGACAGAGTTGCAAGTCTGCGTGCAGAAAACTAATGAGACTCTCAGAGAGTATATTCAGAGGTGGATCACTTTGCACCACACTGTGGAAAATGTCTCTGATCATCAGGCAGTATGCGCCTTCAAAGACGGCGTCAAGAACAGAGAACTGAGTTTGAAATTTGGTCGAACCGGTGACATGACCTTGAGTCGGATGATGGAGATTGCTACCAAGTACGCCAACGGCGAAGAAGAAGACCGACTCAGAAGCGGCAAGCACAAGCCGAGTCAGTCGGAAAAAGGAAACACCAGTCGGAAACAGAAGCGGAAGGCTGAACCGGCAGCTCCTGGAGAGGCTCTGGCCGTGACTCAAGGAAAGTTTAAGGGGAAACCAAAAGGATCCTGGAACCCCAAGTGCTCCTCGAGTTGAAATCTACAACAAAGCAGAAGCTGAACAAGCGCGGCAGGACGCAGTCGACCTTTTAGAGGAAGAAAGGGAGATGGCTCTGATCCGGTCGACCATCTACCAACAAGATCTACGCCGTTTCCACGCCAGAAATGTGAGAGGTCGAGCCCTCCAGGAAGGAGATTTGGTTCTCCGAGTGGATCAGCACAAACCACACAAACTTGCTCCTTCTTGGGAAGGCCCCTTCATCGTCACTAAGGTCCTCCACAATGGGGCGTACCGTCTTTACAACGTCGAGCATAATATCGACGAGCCCCGAGCTTGGAATGCGGAGCTACTCCGCCCATTCTACACTTAAGTTTTATCATTCGGACGAGTTGCAATAAAGTACTTTTGCAGTTCATGGATCTCAAAATAATAGTGTCATAGTTCCTCCATAATATCTGTCACTTTTTATTTTTGTCCAATGAAATTCCCCTCAGTGGGTGACTTAGCTGCGAATCCGTTTCGCCTAAGTTTATAAAAATCCTACCGAGTGGTGAGCCAGACTCCCACTCGGAGGCTTAGCTGCGAATACGTTTCGCCTAAGTTTATCAAAATCCTACCGAGTGGTAAGCCAGCCTTCCACTCGGAGGCTTAGCTGCAGTCCAAGGACTCGCCTAAGTTTATCAAAATCCTACCGAGTGGTAAGCCAGCCTTCCACTCGGAGGCTTAGCTGCAGTCCAAGGACTCGCCTAAGTTTATCAAAATCCTACCGAGTGGTAAGCCAGCCTTCCACTCGGAGGCTTAGCTGCAGTCCAAGGACTCGCCTAAGTTTATCAAAATCCTACCGAGTGGTAAGCCAGCCTTCCACTCGGAGGCTTAGCTGCAGTCCAAGGACTCGCCTAAGTTTATCAAAATCCTACCAAGTGGTAAGCCAGCCTTCCACTCGGAGGCTTAGCTGCAGTCTAAGCACTCGCCTAAGTTATAAAAATCCTACCGAGTGAAGAGCAACCCTCTCACTCGGGGGCTTAGCTGCAGCCATGTGCTCGCCTAAGTTGTAAAAATCCTACCGAGTGGTGAGCCAGGCTCTCACTCGGAGGCTTAGCTGCAGCCTTGTGCTCGCCTAAGTTATCAAAATCCTGCCGAGTGAAGAGCAATCCTCTCACTCGGGGGCTTAGCTGCAGCCATGTGCTCGTCTAAGTTATCAAAATCCTACCGAGTGGTAAGCCAGCCTTCCACTCGGAGGCTTAGCTGCAGCCTCGTGCTCGCCTAAGTTATAAAAATCCTACCGAGTGAAGAGCAACCCTCTCACTCGGGGGCTTAGCTGCAGTCCAAGCACTCGCCTAAGTTGTGAAAATCCTACCGAGTGAAGAGCAACCCTCTCACTCGGGGGCTTAGCTGCAGCCCTGTGCTCGCCTAAGTTACAAAAATCCTACCGAGTGAAGAGCAACCCTCTCACTCGGGGGCTTAGCTGCAGTCCAAGCACTCGCCTAAGATATAAAAATCCTACCGAGTGAAGAACAACCCTCTCACTCGGAGGCTTAGCTGCAGCCATGTGCTCGCCTAAGTTATAAAAATCCTACCGAGTGAAGAGCAACCCTTTCACTCGGGGGCTTAGCTGCAGTCCAAGGACTCGCCTAAGTTTATCAAAATCCTACCGAGTGGTAAGCTAGCCTTCCACTCGGAGGCTTAGCTGCAGTCCAAGGACTCGCCTAAGTTTATCAAAATCCTACCGAGTGAAGAGCAACCCTCTCACTCGGGGGCTTAGCTGCAGTCCAAGCACTCGCCTAAGTTATAAAAATCCTACCGAGTGAAGAGCAACCCTCTCACTCGGAGGCTTAGCTGCAGCCATGTGCTCGCCTAAGTTATAAAAATCCTACCGAGTGAAGAGCAACCCTGTCACTCGGGGGCTTAGCTGCAGTCCAAGCACTCGCCTAAGATATAAAAATCCTACCGAGTGAAGAACAACCCTCTCACTCGGAGGCTTAGCTGCAGCCATGTGCTCGCCTAAGTTATAAAAATCCTACCGAGTGAAGAGCAACCCTCTCACTCGGGGGCTTAGCTGCAGTCCAAGCACTCGCCTAAGTTATAAAAATCCTACCGAGTGAAGAGCAACCCTCTCACTCGGAGGCTTAGCTGCAGCCATGTGCTCGCCTAAGTTATAAAAATCCTACCGAGTGAAGAGCAACCCTCTCACTCGGAGGCTTAGCTGCAGCCCTGTGCTCGCCTAAGGTATAAAAACCCTGCCGAGTGGAGAGCAACCCTCTCACTCGGGGGGCTTAGCTGCAGCCCAATGCTCGCCTAAGTGGACTAAAGAATAAGTCGATTGCAGTACAGGCACCTTGCTTTGAACCTGCAAAAGACATTCCGAGCCGAAGGCAATCATATTCAAGCGCCAAATTCAAGTTTGAATCGATATCTAAAGGAACCGAAAGTGCTCAGGCGTCAAGCCCGTTAAGGTTTGTCGGTTACAATTCCACTCGGCATACCGAGGCAAATTTAAAGCGTCGAGCCAGAAGAAGTTTTTTACCCCTCCTGTGGAGGGCTGGAAGGTGCAACAAATTCATCAAGGTCAATTCCGTCGGCGATCCGAGTGGCAGCTGCAAGGAAAGTCTCCATAAAGGACCTGAAGTCGTGCTTCTTGGTATTGGCCACCCGAAGGGCCGCCAGCTTCTCCTCTCGTGCATCTTTGCAGTGGACTCGGGCCAGACACAGAGCGACATCTGCACCACACCGAGCCGAGGACTTCTTCCACTCCTGCACTCGACCAGGGATCGTGTTCAAGCGGGCCATCAGCGACTCAAGGTCATTCTGAAGTGTCTCCTCAGGCCAGAGCGTCGAGTCGATGCGAGATGTGGCGGCCTTCAGCCTTGCGAGATAGTCCACGACAGCTGCAACACGAGACTCCAGTCGGAAAACATCCATGGCAACTTCGTCGTTCACCGGAGAATTGACGGGGTCAAGGTGTGGCTCCAGTCGGCTGGTTTCTTCTTCAAAGTTTTGAAAAAATTCTGCAAGGGTGATCACTAAGTCAAGGAGATAGTCGAATGGAAAAAGCCACAATTGGAAATATTTGCCAAATATGGAGGTCTACCTTCAAGCATAAGGAACAACTTCTTGGCAAGGCCACTCAGGAAGGCCTCCAGTTCAGTTTTCTTCTCAGTCAATTTGCTGACTTGGTCGGTCAGGGCAGCTTTGTCAGTTTTCAGTCGACTGACCTCCTTGTTGGCAATCCCAAGAGCAGCTTTCAGATTGGTATTGTCTTGTTCGAGCTTGGTGACTGAAGCTAACTTCTCGTCAGCAAGCTTGATCTTCTCAGCTAGTTCAAGGTCTTTCTTCTGCTGGGCCTCCCTTACCTTACCTGCAAGTTACAGCAAGATCAGATGCTGAAACAAGCAAGGGGAAAAGCAGTCGTCAGGGTCTCACCAAACATACCTTCGGTCTCCTCCTTTGCCTTTGTCAGCTTCTCCTGAACCAGCTTCAAGCTCAGCTCGACTTGAGTATGTTTTTGTTCCAGCTCTGAGTAGCGAGCCACAAGATCACAGGAGTTCTGTGAAGAACCAATCGACTAAATGTCAAATATAATTCACTTCCGAGTGAAAAAGGGATAAACACACGTTTCTAAGACTACAGCCAAATACAAGCATTCGACCGTAGTCTCGGGGACTACACCCAGTGGGTGCACTCAGCGTGCCCCCACTAATCCTGTTGAAGACAAAGTCGACCAGTCGACCTCAAAAAAAAAGAGAGATGCATTCTCTAAGACTGTGATCAACTGCAAGCAGTCGACCACAGTCTCGGGGACTACACCCAGTGGGTGCACTCTGCGTGCCCCCACCGGTTTGTGAAATCCAGTCGACATAGTCGACTGAAAGAAAAATTGACGTCATAAAGCCTAAAGCCGACTACCAGCAGTCGACCTTAGCCTTGGGGACTACACCCAGTGGGTGCACTCAGCGTGCCCCCACCGGTTTGTGAAGTCCAGTCGACCAGTCGACTGACAGAAAGATTGACATCATAAAGCCTAAGGCCGACTGCCAGCAGTCGACCTTAGCCTTGGGGACTACACCCAGCGGGTGCACTCAGCGTGCCCCCGCTAACACGGAGTTTATTCGACACACCCAGTGGGTGACTAATATAAATTCCGGAAAAGAAAAGTTTTTGGTAGCATATCCAACAGAACAAACAGCGGTCGACTGACCTGGACATTGCTTTGGAGGGCAGAACTGGCGTCATAAGCTGCCTGGCTCGCGTCCCGGATGGTCTTCAGCTGCTCCATCATGAGTCCCGCCTGGCGTATTGCCTCCTTCGCTGCGCCATCTTGGTCCTCTGGGACGCGGTGCGTCGTAAAAAGGGAGGGCTGCTGAGCACTCGTCAGTGGATTTGCGAAGGACACCGTGTGTCGAGTGGTGTTCCCTTCCTCCACAGTCAGAATCTCAGGCGCCGTCACATCCTGAGGTACCTTACTGGCGGACGCTTTCCGACTCCTCCTGCTTGTTAGTGGTTCTTCATCCTCGTCGTCGTCAGGGAGATTGATAACAGTGTTGGGTGGAGCTGCGGAGAAGGATCAGGATCAGAGATCGCGAGTCAGTCGACTAAGAACGGTGTTAAGAACACAGTACCTGGATTCGAAGTTGCTGCATCCTCCATCTCGTGGTCATCAGCCCGGGTCGAGGTCTCAGAAGTAGCAGCACTGCAACTCCAAAGGATCAGTCGACTAACTTCGGCGTCGACCAGAGATGAAGTTCGCACAGAATAAGAAAATATGAGCAGCACAATTACCCTGATATGGTGGGGATGGACACCTTCATCTTCGGCAGGAGCTTGGTCGGCTTTGGCGGAGCCCCCCTAGGCTGCTTCGGCGCCTTTTCAGTCGGCGCTGGAGAAGTGGTCCTAGGGCGCTTGGTCGACTGCGTCGCAACCCCCTTGCCACGTTCAGTCGAAGGGTCGTGGACGAGCTTCGACCGCCTTTCCGAGCGCGGTGGCACGACCTCCTCCTCTTCCTCCTCGTCTTCGGCGTCATCATCATCGCCGTCGTCATCATCATCGTCGTCGTCGTCCCCTGCAACGTCCGAGTCCCATTCCTCCTCGTCCTGGCTCTCGCCCCCACTCGCCTCACCCTCCTCAGTCGGAGTTTGTGCCCCATTGGGCATCGAGTACAGCTCGGTGAGGGCCTAGCAGATATCAAGACAATGATCAGTCGACCAGTCGGCAGAGTAAACAGAGATGAATGCGACAAGAATGCAGTGGAGAGCAGGGCAAGTGTACCTTATTTGGATCACTGTTGTGGTCGAGTGGAGGAATCCTTCTGGCTCCGCGTGGGTTGTCCTTGTTTCCGGTGACGGCTACCATCCATCTTTCCAGAGTGACATCGTCGACTGCTTCTGGATGGACTCTAGTCTCGTCTTCGGTCCCACAGTACAACCACATGCAGTGGCTCCGGAACTGGAGAGGCTGGATGCGACGCCTGAGGAAAACCTCCAGGAGGTCCATGCCCGTCACTCCCTCCCGAACCAACTGCACCACGCGCTCCATCAACATCTTCACGTCAACTTTCTCCTCCGGAATCAGCTTCAGAGGGGAAGGCTTGTTCACTCGGTCCATGGTAAACGGAGGGAGTCCACTCGACTGCCCTGGCGTCGACTGGACCTGGCAGTAGAACCAAGTCGACTGCCAGCCTCTGACGGACTCGGGAAAGGTCATGGGCGGGAAGGTGCTCTTATTCCTCACCTGGATCCCCAGGCCCCCACACATTTGGACGACTCGGGTTCTCTCATCACCTGGGCTCGCCTTCTTCACGGTCTGAGAGCGACACGTGAATATATGTTTGAACAAACCCCAGTGCGGTCGACAGCCCAAGAAACCCTCACACATGGACACGAATGCAGCAAGATAGGCAATGGAGTTTGGGGTAAAGTGGTGAAGCTGCGCTCCAAAGAAATTCAAGAAGCCACGGAAGAAAATACTTGGCGGCAAGGAAAACCCACGATCAACATGAGTGGCCAAAAGCACACACTCACCCTCTTCTGGCTGTGGCTGCCACTCCTTCCCCGGCAACCTCGCAGCTCCGTGAGGGATCAAGCCCTCGTTGGCCATGTCGAGGAGATCCTTCTCTGTGATGGTCGACTGGATCCAGTCTCCTTGGACCCAGCCCTTCGGCAGGCGGGACCTGGACGAGGACCCTCCGCGGCTGGTGGATCTCCCCTTCGCCTTCTCCGACACCGACGCCTTCTTGGCGCGCTCCAGCGCCGCCGTCTTCTCCTTGGCCATAGTCGCCGGAGAGATGCGCGAAGGGAAGTGGTGCGGGGGCGAGAGCGAGCACGCTGAGCGGGGAAGAAGGAAGCAGAGAGAGAGGGAGAATGCTGGGGCGCAGCACAGAAATCCTCGTCGGGCGCATTTATAAGGTCCCTTCCGAGTGGCTGACATGTGGGCCCGGTCGATCTAATCATATCTGAGAGCAGTTATGCAGGCTGGATACGTGGCGAAAAAGGCGGCGCGGAGATCGAGGCGTCTATGCCCCGTCCCATCCGAACGCCGCGGTCCGCCCCGCTTCGCGCGCGCCCCCAAATTACGCATCCTGCGGAATCCGCGAGCAACAAATTAGTCTGTCAGACGCGGTGTTTCCGGCGATCCGTCGCTCGGAGATCGTCGAAGCCCGAAAGATCACTCGACGCAAAAACAGAATGGATCGAGTCGACTGAAGGCAAATTGCTCCCTGTCAACGAAGAGATTCTTTGGTCCAGAACAGCGCACAACTAGAGCGCAAAGGTCAATCAGAAACGGCATCAACTCCTTCTTCACTCGAAGCCTCGATCCATTCGGGGGCTAATGATGGGGTTGTGTACCTAGGGTAGGATCATGGACCTGATCCAAGTAACTTACCCTAGGACATCCTTAGAAGAGGTCGCCTTCCAGTCGACCCACGAGGATTCACTCGACTGGCCTGAAGGACTCGACCACGAAGACTCACTCGACCACCAGGAGGTCAAGAGGCACTCTGCACTGCAACGGCCTGTCATCAAGTAGACTTTATGATAGTAAAGGCCTTTATGTGGGGCGTTACCAGTAACGCCCCAGACTTAACTCACCTTAAACCCTCTCCTACGTGGGCTGGCTGGGGTCCTGGCGCACTCTATATAAGCCACCCCCCTCCACAGGCAGAAGGGGTCGGCACCTTGTAATTCATACATTCATAATCCACTCGACCGCCTCCGGGCTCCGAGACGTAGGGCTGTTACTTCTTCCGAGAAGGGCCTGAACTCGTACATCCTTTGTGCTTACAACCTCTCCATAGCTAGGACCTTGCCTCTCCATACCTACCCCCCACTCTACTGTCAGGCTTAGAACCACGACAGCGACCTGGACCTGGACCTCCTACGCGGCAATCCAGGCACCGTGCGGTATGGCATATTCGTCATATAGTACACAAAAGCTAAAATACTCCAGGTCGATAGATCTCCCGCGCCCATTCGGTCACCGGCCAGAACCTATTAATGTTCGTTCGGTCTTCGGTGCCCATAACATTCTATCGGAATCAGAATACATACATACTCCCTTTGTTTTTAAATATAAGTTTTTTTGACATTTTAAATGGACTATAATTCATATATAAATATATTTTAAAGTATAGATTCACTTATTTTTCTCCGTATGTAGCCACTTGTTAAAATTTCTAAAAAACTTATATTTCAAAATAGAGGGAGTACGAAGGAGTCACGTGCCAAAGCATGGGCTCCTCAGACCTCGATCGATCCACCTCCCAGAAACAACACTACCGCACTTCAATCACCCAAGTTTACATCTGCTCCCCGCAAAAAAGAAGAGTTTACATCTACTGCCTATCAATCAGAGATGATGTCATGGACTTACTGTAAAGAATATACAACTTTTACACTCTTTCAAGACTAAACGCATTGCCCTACATACTTATTCTCCCTCCCGAATTGCTTGTTGCAGAAATGAATAATTTCAAACGAAAGGAGTACAAAATTGATATTGTCTCTTATGGGGAACATAAATGATATTGTTAGGGGCATATCCAATGCCGACCAGCAAACTGAACACCTTCTTCATTCGTGGACCGAGGGACCAGTCCACGGACACTGATACGCAGCCGGATTTTCAAAGTTAGCCGCATGTGTCCTGTTGCATTTCCGTCGAAATTTAATGAAATTGAACAATGCACATTTGAACAATTGGACAATATTTGAGGGAGTCCTGGATTAGGGGGTGTCCGGATAGCCGGACTATGCCTTCGGCCGGACTCCTGGACTATGAAGATACAAGATTGAAGACTTCGTCCCGTGTCCGGAAGGGACTTTCCTTGGCGTGGAAGGCAAGCTTGGTGATACAGATATGTAGATCTCCTACCATTGTAACCGACTCTGTGTAACCCTAGCCCTCTCCGGTGTCTATATAAACCGAAGGGTTTTAGTCCGTAGGACGAACATCAATCATACCATAGGCTAGCTTCTAGGGTTTAGCCTCTCTGATCTCGCGGTAGATCTACTCTTGTACTACCCATATCATCAATATTAATCAAGCAGGACGTTGGGTTGGGTTTTACCTCCATCAAGAGGGCCCGAACCTGGGTAAAACATTGTGTCCCCTGCTTCCTGTTACCATCCGCCTAGACGCATAGTTCGGGATCCCCTACCCGAGATCCGCCGGTTTTGACACCGACATTGGTGTTTTCATTGAGAGTTCTTCTATGTCGTCACTTTTAGGCCCGATGGATCCTCCGATCATCAACGACGATGCGATCCAGGGTGAGACTTTTCTCCCCGGACAAATCTTCGTATTTGGCGGCTTTGCACTGCGGGCCAATTTGCTTGGCCATCTGGAGCAGATCGAAAGCTACGCCCCTGGCCGTCAGGTCGGATTTGGAAGTTTAAACTACATAGCGGACCTCCACGGAGACGTGATCTTCGACGGATTCGAGCCGCAGCCGAGCGCGCCGCACTGTCACGATGGGCATGATCTAGCTCTGCCGCCGAACAGTGCCCTGGAGGCTGCACCCGCATCAGCTCCGACCCTTAATTCGGAGCCAACTGTGCCAATCGAGGATGGGTGGTTGGACACCGCCTCGGGGGCTGCAATCTCTACGGCAATCAAGCCGAACACCAGCCCTATTCTCTGCGAAGCCCGTGACTCCAAGGAGCCGTACTCCTACCAGACTCCGAGCCCTCCGCGCCCCTACCGATCGAACCCGATTGGGCGCCGATCATGGAGTTCACCGCCGTGGACATCTTTCAGCACTCGCCCTTCGGCGATATTCTGAATTCACTAAAGTCTCTCTCTTTATCAGGAGAGCCCTGGCCGGACTATGGTCAACAAGGTGGGGATGCGGATGATGAAGAAATTCAAAGCCCACCCACCACCCACTTCGTAGCCACTGTCGATATTTTAAATGACGTGCTCGACTTCGACTCCGAAGACATCGACGGTATGGACGACGATGTAGGAGATGAACATGAACCAACGCCTATAAGGCACTGGACAGCCACCTCATCTCATGATGTATACATGGTGGACACACCCAAAGGAAGCGACGACGAGGAACACAGGAATGCAACGAGGGATCGTTCACTCGAAAAGCAATCAAAGCGGCGACGTAAGTGCCGCTCCAAGCCCCGCCTCGACAGAGACAACAGCCATACAGACCCAGCCATAGAGCAGGACGAGCCGGCGGACGATGAACATGCCTTCGAGCAACCGTCCGAACAGGTCAACTTGGATAAACAAACCGAACACCCCGTCCCCGGCGAAAACAACAGTCCGGATGACCTTACGCCGGATAGGCTCATGGAGCAGAAGAACCTCCACGAAGGGCTCGTCGCTACTGCGTGTAGCCTAAAAAAGCAGAAGCGGAAGCTCAAAACTGCGGAAGATGCACTCAGAATCAGATGGAGCAAAGTACGCAACACCGCAGACAAATATGGCAGCAGTCGCCGCACAAAAAGCTATCCAAAGCGAAAGCTACTGCCTGAATTTGACGAGGAGGCCTTAGAGCCCCCGCAGTCAAAAAATAGATGACCGCATGGCCAGCATGGAGCGGCAAGCGGCGACGCACACAAGCCGGCATGCAATCCACCAAAGGATCCGCATCAAAAAGATGGCCCAGCCAGATCTATCTACGGGCCAAGAAAGCAAGCTCTAGTAAGCAATGCAACACAACAAATATCCGAACATCACGGCACACCCAAATACAGGGGTGCCACACACCCCCTATGTTTCACCGATGAGGTGCTGGACCATGAATTTCCAGCGGGATTCAAGCCCGTAAACATAGAGGTGTACGACGGAACAACAAACCCTGGGGTCTGGATCGAGGATTATATCCTCCACATACACATGGCCAGAGGAGATGACCTCCACGCCATAAAATACTTACCCCTCAAGCTTAAAGGGCCAGCCCGGCATTGGCTCAAAAGCCTTCCCGAAAACACCATTGGAAGTTGGGAAGAGCTTGAGGATGCTTTCCAGGCAAATTTTTAAGGGACCTATGTCCGCCCTCCGGATGCAGACAATCTCAGTCACATAACTCAACAGCCTGGAGAGTCAGCCCGGAAATTCTGAAACAGATTTCTTACTAAAAAGAATCAGATAGTCGACTGTCCGGACGCCGAAGCCCTAGCAGCTTTTAAGCATAACGTTCGAGACGAATGGCTCGCCAGACACCTCGGCCAAGAAAAGCCAAGAACAATGGCCGCATTAACAAGCCTCATGACCCGTTTTTGCGCAGGAGAGGACAGCTGGTTGGCAAGATGTAGCACCAACGACCCAAGTACATCCGAAGTTAGGGATGAAAACGGAAAACCCCGACGCAACAAGGACCAGCGCCGGAATAAGAGAAACAGCCCAAAGAGCACGGCGGTCAACGCCGGATTCAAAAGCTCGCGGCAGAATCAGAGAAAGCCGCCCCTCAAGGATAACAGGGACGAGCTATCCAACTTAAACAAAATCTTGGACAAGATATGTCAAATACACAATACTCCCGGGAAGCCTGCAAACCATACCCACAGAGATTGTTGGGTTTTCAAGCAATCCGACAAACTCAACGTCGAACACAAGGGGCTCGACACACCAAGTGAGGAGGAGGACGAACCCCACAAGCAGAGCACCAGGAAACAAAAGGATTTCCTACAAGAAGTCAAAACAGTAAACTTACTTCACGTGACGAACGGAATGGTGCCAACAGAGATACGTGCCATACGGCCTATCCCAAAGGAGTCTCGCCAATGATTGTTAAAACCGATCACCTTCGACCATCAGGATTACTCTAGAAGTATCCGGAACATAGGCTGTACTACCTTGGTATTAGATCCAATAATTGGCGGACTCCACTTTACAAATGTCCTGATGGACGACGGCAGTGGTCTAAACCTGTTATACCAGGACACAATCCGCAACATGGGGATAGACCCAACAAAAATTTGCCATAGCAAAACCTCCTTTCAAGGGGTAACGCCAGGCCCGGACGCCCCATGGGTTCTCTCCGGCTAGAAGTTATGTTCGGCTCCCCCGATAACTTCCGTCGCGAACAACTAACTTTCCACATCGTCCCATTCTCAAGTAGCTATCAAGCACTGCTGGGACGCGAAGCTTTTGCCCGCTTTAACGCAATACCACATTATGCATCTCTCATGCTTAAGATGCCCGGTCCACGAGGTATCATCTCATTAAAGGGAAAACATTGAGTGTTCCCCCCGCGCGGAAGACAGTGCGGCTGCCTTGACAGCCCCACAATAAAGCGGCTTCACCAGCCAAAGCACCTAAACAGGTCATCAAGACCACGGACACGGCTAGACGAGTCCGGCATAAACATACAATTGATAAAGGCTTAATAGCCTATACCCCTGTACTAGGGGCTCCGCGCATATAAAACAAGAGACAATAAAGCTCAATTTTACCCATTTCGATTTATACTTCATTTATTTAGTATAACTCATGTTCGGCACGATCTTTCCTAAATTAAGTTCCTCTCTTTTACAGATGAACACCGTGCTACGCCCGTCCAGGATATGGCACAACGGAGACACAGGCGCAGACGTGCAGCAGGGACCCGTTCCAAGGATTCTTTTCAGATTAAGACCCTGCGTAAACCTTTTTTACTGTCTCTTGTTGATAAACATCCCCTGGTTTCTTGGTATAACCAAGGAGGAGGCTGGCGTTTTGGCATGTGGCCACGTCAAAGTTTTGCGCGTACCTGGACACTAGGGGCTTATTACTAAGGGCGTTATCCCGCCCGCCCTCATAAAGACCAAATACCTTAGGGAGTGTTCGGCGTCGCGAGTTTGGCCTTATATGCATCAGCTCCGAATCATGTCTTTGGTCAAATGTTGGGGTTTGCCCGGCTCCTGTGTTTTGCTACCTTACGTTCCACACTATTGGCTAAGGCGGCACCGGGAGAACTACTGCGATTGTGCCCCGGTTCGGCCAGGCGAGCACCTCAGTAGAGAAAGCCGAAAACTGACTGTCATGATATAGCGTGAGACTGGTCAACCACTCGATGACTTACCGGAATCTTTAGGATTCCTCCGCATTAACGAAGGGCCGCTTCCCGGCCAGGCACATACTCGCCCCGAGTTCGGGCGAGCGCAGGCGCCACCAGGGGCTATATAAGTAGCCTCACTGTCAAACTACTATGGCTAAGTGAAAGTGATAAAGCATCATAGTCCGATTGCCTAGTTCGCTGCGCTATCACCTCCTTTGTAGGACCAAGACGTTGGATCAAGTGTGAAAATGCGCCTTCTGCGAACATCCCTGCATTATGTGTGTGGGGGTTGAAGCCGACGACTGCCATCTTTCAGATTATATATACATATATGTTAAACGGCCGCACAGGAGGTATTATAATACTTGCAGGCACAAGTATAAAAAAGCTTCTATAATTTATCAAAATATTGTTTCACAATAATATATGCTATTCGAATATAGTATCCTTCGAGCACTGCGTCTCTATTAAACGAGCACCTTGCAGAACTTCCTGAAAATAGTGCTCGGCAGGTACTCGGCTTCCATCCGAGTCTGGGGATGCAACAGCGGTGGCCTCCATTTCCCCTAGTATGTCTTCACACGGGCAAGAGCCATCTGCGCACCCTCTATGCACGTTGACCTCTTCATCGCATCGATATGCGGCGCCGCACCAAGGAACTGCTGCACTAAGTTGAAATAACTTTTCGGCTCCGGCCTCTCTGGCCACAGATGACTCATGACATACTTCACGGCGAGTCCAGACAACCTATTTAGCTCGGCCAATTCGGCCAAACGATCGGCAAATGACAGTGGATGCTCCGGATTGTAGAACTGCGACCAAAAGAGCTTTTCCACTTCGCGATCTTCTTGATATCGGAAGTGTTCGGCCGCATCTGTGGCACTCGCTGCCAAATCCAGATAGGTGTCCGCCGTACTCCACATCCGGTCTAAGGGAGCATGTTTAGGATCACAGAACTTCCTCCACAGCATAAAGGGCTTTCCAGCCGCGATCTCTCCGGCCTGACGCAGCTCCTCCTTCATAGCTCTCATTGCAGAGCGAGCATCCTTGGCATCGGAAACGGCCTTCTCCAGGTCCGTCTGTTCCGCCCGATCTTCTTTTTCAAGAAGCTTGCAACGGTTAGCAGCGTTCTTCAGCTTCACGGCCATCTCGGCCATTTCCTTCTTGCTTCGGCAGTGAGCAGCCTGTTCGGCTTTCAGGTCTTCAATTGCCTTTCCGGCAGCCGCATCACTTTTCCCGGCTTTCTCCTTGGCTCGGGCAAGTTCCGCCCGAAGATTCTCCATGGCAGCAGCACCATCTGCATCAAGCGCACACATTGTAAGATACTGGCATAAAGCTCCTCTTACCAGGTGCCGCCGGAGGAATTACATACCTTGTGCCTCGTCAAGCCGCTTGTTGACAAGCGCGATGTCGGCATCTGCCACGTCAAGTTGCCGCTTTAGCTCGACAAATTCGTCAGTCCGGCTTGCCACGGGACACTTCGCCACCTACGTATGAAGGCGGCATATTAGACCTGGGATTATGATCCTCTGCGCACCGTCACTTTTGACAACACACAGAGTCTCAGGGCCTACTATCTACACATGGCGCATCTTATTTATGTGCATCTGTCCAAAAAGGGTACATTATTTCGCGTACCTCAAAACCTGTCAGCAAACTCCTGACGGCCTCATGCAATCCGCTCTCCGCGGATGAAATCCTCTCAATCACCGTACCCATCAATGCATGGTGCTCCTCTGAGATAGATGCTCGCCCTAGCAGATCCTTCAGCTCCTCCGACCGTGCACCAGACGGCGCCGGACTTGTCCAATGGCCCTTTTCGAAGGCCGGACACGGAGGGCTTTGGGGGGCCATATGACTACCTTCCGGCCCTGCCGGATTCGAAGAAACCCTCCGTGACGATACCTCAGGGTCGCCCGCCTCGCAAGGCGGTACGGCAGGGGGAGGCGTTCCGCTCTCCATCATCTCCGGAAGAAGATCCCCCGAAGACGAGCTCTGCTGAGAAGGGCTAAGGTCCGAGCTACAAGGTAAATTTTCGATTACTTTTCTCAGATATAAAGCAAGGATTTCTCTTGTTTCTTAAAAAGAAAACTCCTCTCTACTTACGGCTCGGTGGAGGGCTGATCCCCTTGAGGGCATAATTCGGCCGAAGTATCCCCCAGCACAGGACCCTCTGGCGAAGATTTCTTCCCCCGCTTTGAGGCCATGGTCTCCGGGTCTTCAGATGCGGTCCTCTTCTTCCCCCGAGGAGAGGAATTTTCGATTCCTCCCTTCCGGACAACCTCCTTCGAGGAGGTTGTAGCTTCCTTGTCCCCTCCCTCGCTTTCCTTTGAAGGCACAACCTCCAACATCTTGACTAGCACGGGACCCGGCGTGGTCTCGGGGAGGGGGGTCGGACACCTGATTAGCTTTGCTTTCGCTATCCACTCCTGTTTAAAGGACAACTCTTTTAGGGGAAATTTTATGATAAATATACGGATAGCGAGTCCGGGCACAAGGCTACTTACTTGAGTATCCGGACGATTGCAGCTCAGACCTGCGTCCTTTGTAGAATCCGGACACACTACTTGTGGTCCGAAGAACAATTTGTACATCTCCACGGGCGTCATGCCAAGAAAATGTTGGAGAACTCGTGGTCCCTCCGGGTTGAACTCCCACAGGCGGAGGGGGCGACGTTTGCAGGGCAGAGCTCGGCGAATTAACATAACCTGCGTCACCACGACCAGACTAATGTCTCTTTCTAGGAGATCTCGAGTGCGTCCCTGCAATAGGGGCATGTACTTTGCCGACCCCCAGTCCAGCCCCTTATTGACCCATGACGCCAGTCGTGGCGGGGGACCCGAGCGGAAAGCAGGTAGCGCCACCCACTTGGTGCTCCTGGGAGCTGTGATATAAAACCACTCTCGTTGCCATAAGCTGGACCCCCCTTGAAAAGAGCCCTCGGGCCATGGAGCACCAGCATTCTTGCTTATAAAAGCACCTCCGCACTCTGCGTGTCGTCCCTCGATCATCTTCGGCTCTACTTTGAAGGTCTTGAGCCATAGTCCAAAGTGAGGAGTAATACGGAGGAAGGCTTCACACACGACGATGAATGAGGAAATATGGAGGATGGACTCCGGAGCTAAGTCGTGAAATTCCAGCCCATAATAAAACATGAGCCCCCTCGCGAAGGGATCCGTCGGGAAGCCTAGCCCCCGAAGGAAGTGAGACATGAACACCACACTCTCACCAGGATTGGGAGTGGGAATGACCTGCCCTTGAGCAGGCAGCCTATGCGAGATTTCGTCGGTCAAGAACCTGGCCTCTCTCAACTTCAGCACGCCCTCCTCCGTGACGGAGGAGGGCATCCATCGGCCCCGAAGGTCGGAACCGGACATTGTCGAAGGTCCGAAGCGCCTGAAATCTGGAGCCTTGGGTGTTGGAACTCGAGGCGAAGGGCGAACTCGTTTGAGATTGAAAGAAAGGAGTAAGGCCTTGGTCTCTTTATAAGAGGTTGAATACCAAGGGCCCTCCCCGTGACCATTTGGGACTCGCCTTTGATCGAGAAAACATACCAACGGGTACGGTTGGGTTACCCATGCCCGTATTGATGAGAATCCCGGAATAAGGGGACACGATCTCTGCTTTGACATGATGTGCTAAGGAAACTGCCTCGCTAAACGCGCTGAGGTGGGATAGTAAAACGATTCGAATAAAGACTTGGCCGTGGTGTGATGTCACGCTACGGAATACGTCAGTAGATTAGATTTGTGTAAATATTATTCTCTGTATGGCAATATGTGGAAACTTATTTTGTAGAGTCGGACACTACCTTTGTGTTCAAAATCTTCTATGAAGTACTTGGAGGAGGAACCCGCCTTGCAATGCCGAAGACAATCTGCGCGCCGGACTCGTCGGCATTGAAGCCTAGTTCAGGGGCTACTGAGGGAGTCCTGGATTAGGGGGTGTCCAGATAGCCGGACTATACCTTCGGCCGGACTCCTGGACTATGAAGATACAAGATTGAAGACTTCGTCCCGTGTCCGGAAGGGACTTTCCTTGGCGTGGAAGACAAGCTTGGCGATACGGATATGTAGATCTCCTACCATTGTAACCAACTCTGTGTAACCCTAGCCCTCTCTGGTGTCTATATAAACCGGAGGGTTTTAGTCCGTAGGTAGAACAACAGTCATACCATAGGCTAGCTTCTAGGGTTTAGCCTCTCTGATCTCGCGGTAGATCTACTCTTGTACTACCCATATCATCAATATTAATCAAACAGGACGTAGGGTTTTACCTCCATCAAGAGGGCCCGAACCTGGGTAAAACATTGTGTCCCCTGCCTCCTGTTACCATCCGCCTAGACGCACAGTTCGGGACCCCCTACCCGAGATCCGCCGGTTTTGACAACGACAATATTCATTCATATTTGAACTAGACCGGACTCTAAACATAGCCTAAAATAGCCGCCGACGTCCATTCCCCATGTCCGGCCGGCCACGAGCCCCGGAAAATGAACCAGATAATGGAACTCCGCCTCCGCAACCTGCTTGCAGCTAATCAGTCAATGATGATGAGCCCACCAAGCTTGCCTTCAATGGAAGGGGAGGAGTGGTGTCCTTCCTGGGACCCGTGCACCGGTGACCTCCCATACTCTACCCTTCCTAGCTGCTGCTGGCGCCCGCAGACGTGCCGACTTCATGGTCGTGACAGCGGGCGCGACCGTGGTCGTGCTGGCATCCTCGTCCTTGTGCTCACTTTGCCGTATGTTTCATCAGCCGCCTTGTCAATCTTCGCCTGATGGAGGTGGTTTCCAACTCCGAGGCAGTAACGCCAGTGGTCGCAGTGGATGTCGGGGTGGTGCGATAGGAGTCAAGAAGCGACTCCTGCTCAGGCACGTCCACGTCTGGTGCGATGGCCGTGGCGGCAGTGCTACTCTACTCGTTGAGGAGGCAAAGGTTGTACTCCTGGTCCACCTGCGTCTGCCGGAACACGGACAACCGCTCTTCCAACACCATCTCGGTGTAGTGCGCACAACCCTCGCCCATGGTGATGCCGGCATTGGCCAACGAGGACAAAGGTGCGGTCTCATGTTGACGGCCTCTTCCATTGGCGTGTTCACAATGGGGGCCTCCGTCTGCATGTCAGCCTGCCAACCGGCTGCAATGGCAGCGATCTCCAACTTCTGCTCAAAACCTTAGCTTCTTATGCTAAGGGTGAAAGTGGTTAGGATAACTTATGAACAAAACTATTTTTGAATCCCAAAGTACAAAATGTTAGAGATTATGACATCCATCCACAATCCAATCCGAATCCGACTTCATATGTTTCTTTTTATTTCGCATATTAGTTTAGTTTTAAGTCAAAATTTCTGAAGTTGACCGAGTTTATTGTAAAAAGATCAACATTGAGAATAGCAAATCAATATTATTAGATTCACCATGGAATATATATTGGCCAGCGATCTGCGCCGGCGCACCGGCCCAACAGTTGGGCCGGTCGAGCCCGAACCGTCCGATGCGGTCAGCGCCAACCGTCAGATCTGCGCGCAAAGTGAGTACCTAATGAACCGTTGCAGCAAAAAATGGTATGTTATGTTGCAACCGTGCTAAAGACGCGCCACAACGGGGAAAACAGGGGAGCTGGATCCCCCGCGTCTGTTCGTCCCCAACCCGCGGCGGCGGCTCCCCAACCCGCGGCGGCGGCGGCCGGATCCGCCGGTTTTTTGTTCCCCACGACCTAATAACCTCGAGGAGGGGCTCCCTCATCTATCAAGACGCCCTGTGCTTGCTTCAACCATGTCGTACATCCGCAACGACCTCCTTGCCGCCATGGATTTGGGCTCGAGCTCCGCTGCCGTTCATGGCCGAAGCCCACTAAGGATGGAAGACCCTGGTAGTAGTGGACCGGTGCTGCAACGGTACTACAACCCTGGTGTGGTCTTCCAAGATGCAGCACGGCATGGCCGGGATGAATTTGATCTGGTATGAAATTCAATTGCAAACCCTAGATCATTTTGTTCACAAAAAAATTTTGCAACCTTTGATGATCATGAGATTGAAAAAAGAGATGTTGCCAACATGCTTGTGTTTGTTTTTTGTGTAATATTGCTAATATGTTCTCAATTAATGCTAGTAAGATGTTTCTTCCTGCTGGATGTTGATAAAATGTTACAAGCATGTGTTGCATTTGCTTCATGCTACTTGCTAGATGTTGCATGCTGCATCCTAAAATGCTGCATGCAGGAATTGTTTTTGGGTTATGATTGCCATGCTGCGTCCACTTTTTTTTGTTCGTGCTTTTTACGTATTTTTTCACGCAGCAAAAAAAATGACTTGGTTGCTGATTTTGTTGCAGAATGTTGCTGTTGAGCCATCAATTTTCCTTGACGATGATATGCAAAATGTTGCACATGAAGAAGAAGAAGAAGAAGAAGGCATTGATCTGAATGAAACTCCGCGAAATGTTAGTGACGATTCGTTTCAGCTGAACACCGGTGGTGTAGCTCCAAATCAAGGCAATGCTCGTGTGGCTAGTGACAATGCCAATGGAAATGCTGCAACACTTGTTGACGAACCGGATGAAGATATATCATCACAGCCAGTTGTCCCTTTTGTTGGAATGGTTTTTGACAATGTTGAAGAAGCTCAGCGTGTTTACAATGAATATGCCTCGAAGATGGGCTTTGGAACTCGCATTGTGACGTCAAAGTATAGTAGGAAAAATAGCTCGGATAAGAAGCGCATTCTAAACTATAGAGTTTTTGAGTGCATACACTCACGGAAAAATCCTTCGAAGAGTGTTGGTGGTAGCATTTCTGAAGGGGCTGCAACAAATGAGTGTGATGATGTTGATATGAGCTATGCTAGTAACAAAAAGTCTCCAAGCAAACAAGCTGGCATCTATATGGATGTGAGCGACAAGAGGAAAAGAAATCGGTTGGAGCGGTATGATTGCAAGGCTCATATGGGTGTTAACCTCAAAGACGGTAGCTGGGTTGTGACAATTTTTGAGGCCGATCACACACACCAGTTGATGTTGCAAAGGGGGCGTCGGAGATTTTGCCGCTCTCACAGAAAGATCCCGGATGCAGACATGCAGTACATCACTTCACTGCACTATCGCAACATATCTACGGCTAATATGATGGGCTTGCTTGGAGATGCACGGTGTTGCGATCCAAGGAGTTTGCCGTATGTGAAGACTGATGTGACAAATGCAAGAGCAAAGTTGCGAAGGGGCCTATCGGAACGTGATTTGGAGCTGACAATCGAGTACTTTGAGAGAAGACAAGTGGAGAATCCAAACTTCTTTTTCTCGAAGCTAGAAGAAGATGGAGTTGTTAGGGCGCTTTTCTGGGTTGATGGGAGAACAAGGGCCTTGTATCCAAAGTACAAAGATTGTGTGTTTTTCGACACCACATTCTGCACAAATCGCTACAACCTGCCCTTTGCTCCAATTGTTGGCATTAACAACCACACACACACTGTTTGCTTGGGGTGTGCTTTGTTGCCTGATGAGACCATTGAAACTTTCAAGTGGGTCTTCCAGCAATGGATGTTGGCAATGAATAATGAGCATCCGTTGAACATTATGACTGATCAAGACCAGGCAATGGCTACAGCCATCTCAATGGTATTCCCACATTCAACACACAGATGTTGCAAGTGGCACGTCTTCCGGGTTGCAAGAACAAAACTAGGGAGGATGCTGGGCAAGGATGAGCCTTTTGCAGAAGCATTTTATGGTTGCATTAATGGTTCAGACACCGTTGAGGAGTTTGAAGAACGGTGGAAGCAGATGGTCGAGGTGTTTGGTGTGGCTGATAAGAAACACCTCAAAAACATGTGGAACAGCAGGGAGACGTGGGCTCCTGTGTACTTTAGGAATAAGTTCTTCCCATTCACAGGAACAACTGGGCGCTCCGAGGGCCTGAATTCCTACTTCAAGACATTAAATCATCATGGAGACTCGGTTTGGACCTTTGTGCAGCAGTTTGAGCTTTGCCAGGAGCTGATGCTTGATCGTGAAGACAATGCGGGCTTCATCAATGAAGCGACGAGGCCACCACTCTGGGGCAAGTAAGTCCAAAAGTCATGTAGCATTTTTTTTAGTTTTCCAGTACAGTTTGGATGCAGCATTTGAATGAAACATATGTAGCAATTCTTATTGATGTTGGAAGCTTTTTTGTTTGCAGTTACAACATTGAGAAGCAGGCTGCTGATTTCTATACCAGAGAGGTATTTTTCAAGTTTCAGAAACTATTGGCTAAATCAACAGGCTATGGGTTGCAATACCAGCTGCAAGGGAATGTCGGCTGGTTTCGTCTTGTTGCAAATGATGGCATGAACCCTAAAGTGTACACGGTGCGTGTTGCCCCTGATGATCAGACATACATGTGCAGTTGCAACATGTTTGAGATGTGTGGGCTGATCTGCCCACATATCATCCGTGTCATGGTGCACCTGAACGTGCAAGCGATACCTGCGAATTACATGCTTCCAAGATGGTCTAAGAGAGCAACCGACCTTGCACCTGAACCAGGCGATGGGCATAGAGCTATGCATTTCGGCGTCCCCACAACAAACACCCTAAAGTTTAACTCTCTCTGCCGGAAGTTTGGGAAACTCGCTTCTGATGCATGCTTCAATGATGAAGCTTATAGTTTTGTCTCTGGGCTAATTAATCAGGGCAGTGTTGGGGTTGCTGAAATAAAAGCTAGAGCGATCGATGAAGTTGCACGAGGCGAAGAAGCCCAAGGTCATGCAGCAAATGAACAACTCTCAAGGGGTCCCAGTACAGGGCAGCAGGATCCACCCCCCGTAGGACTACGAAACCCACCAAAGTCAGCAAAGAAGGGGAGGCCAAAAGAAAAAGAGAAGCGAAGGAAGCCACTAATTGAGCTTCGAGAAGATGAAATGAAGAAGAAAGCAAAGAAGGACGCAGCAAAAACGAAGAAAGCTCCAAAGCCAAGGGAAAAGAAGACTCCATGCAAATATTGTGAAGATGAGGATCACAACGTGAAGAACTGCCAACTCCTTGCCGCTTTTCTTGCTGCGAGTGCGAGCGCGAAAGCTCCAGGTGTCGGGCCAATCCTTACACTTTAGGATGTTTCGTGAGGGGAACAATGATGAATTACCTTGTAACACCCCATGTCTTATGATAAAAAGTTGTGTTGACTAGTTGTGAATGTTTGTGTTTTGGGATTGCAACATACTACTACATGTGTGGTTTCAAAATGCAGAATGTTGATTTTTGAATTATGATGGTGCCAACTTATAAGTTTTTTTTAAAAAAGTACTCAATGGTTGAATATCCTTGAAAACATGTTTAGAATCTCTGTGAAAAAGCATGATTGCAACATTTTAAAAACATGATTGAAGCTTCTGTAAAACATGGTTGAAGCTTGTAGGAAACATGGTTCAAGCTTTTGGAAAAACATGGTTGAATCTTTTTGAAAAATAATGGTTGAAGCTTTTGGAAAACATGGTTGAAGCTTTTTCAAGCAATGATTGAAGCTTTATTAAACATGGTTGAAGCAAAAAATAATGGTTGAAAAGATTTTGGAAAAACATGGTTGAAGCTTTTTCAAGCAATGGTTGAAGCCATTTTTAAACATGGTTGAAGCAAAAAAAAATGGTTGAAGCTTTTTTAAACAATGGTTGAAGCTTTTGGAAACATGGTTGAAGCTTTTTCAAACAATGGTTGAAGCTTTTTTAAACATGGTTGAAGCAAAATAACAAAGTTTGAAAAAGGAAAAAGCCTTGAATGATTTAAAGTGTTGGTTTTGCTATGCAGCAAGAGTTTGGAAAGGAAGCTTATTTACATTATGCTTCCAGCAAAAAAATCACAGGGGATGTAGCAAAAAAATCACAGGTAAAAATGTAGATTTTTGCCATGCAACAAATCTAACAGAAGGTTGTAGCTATTTTTTGTAAGCTTCCAACAATTTGACTGTGACAATGCAGCATCCACATATTGTTTTCATGAAAAAGGTTTCGAGGGGAAAATTGCACAGAGATTCCCTTGAAACTTCTATGGATGAAGCTCATAACCAGCAAAACAATAAACGGGTGTCAAATGCATGATCATGTTGGCAAAAGCAGAAAGATCACATCCATTAAAGAACGGAAGAAATGCTTCATCCAAAAGAGATCAAGTTATCATCGGTTTACATACCAAAAAAAGAACACAATATGTTTACCGAAGTTATCATTAGGGTACATATGAACGCGCACTACTCTAATACTATCAGAACGCTGCCACCTCAGACATGATTCTAGACCTAACGAAAGAAAACGAGCTTGATCGTCTTGAACCCTCCCGCAAATTAAGCCGCCAACTCTTCATTGAATGCCCGCTCCATTGGGGCATTGTTCATTGGGTGAGTGCAAAGGTTGTGCACCACATCCATGCGGTATCGCGCCACGTCTTCCTGTAAAAATGAATGAAAAAAATTAAGCAAGTATGATACTAATTATTCTTGTGTTGCATGAGTATTGAAAAAAGGAAAGTAGATTGCAACAAAATGACAAAGAAATTACCTGATTGAACTCTTTCATTGACTTCCCATCAAAGTTCTCCACATATTTGAGCCCGAAAAAGCCACAATCACATCTGTGAGATTAAAAAAAATTCTCCTTCATATTTCCGATGCATAGTTGAAACAAGCAAGAATGTTGAAATGGAACACATGATTGAAGCAAAATTCAAAAAGAAAACTCACAGGTTATCTTGCTTTGGGTAATCCTCTAGGTCAACACGGGCGAAGGATCCAACATCGACATTGAATTGGCTGTACTCTTGTGCGAGGGCTGCAAAGTTTGTGATCTACCACCAAGAAACACACACAAAAGTTTGAAAAAAAAGGATAAGGTGTGTGAAGATGACAACATGGCATTTATGTAGATGAAGCAAAATTCAAACAGAAAATTTAAAAAAAGAGAGCATGAGCCTACTAGGTTATTTGCTTGCTTCTTCAAAGGAGATTGTTTTCCTTTTGAATGGATTGAGTCAAATACATTCCACTGCTTGTATAGCAAGTTTGCGCAAACAATTATCCAGTGCTTATCATGAACAATTGTGAAAAAAAGCTGGAAAGCACAAAAGAAAGGCAAAAGGGGGACTCAGACACATGTAACTGATGTGCAAAAAAGCTTCCAACATCAATTAGAGTTGCTACATGTGTTTCAAACAGATGTTGTCAACATCAAAAATAATTGCTACATATGTTTCGAAAAGAAATGCTACATCATTGGATCATATTTTCAGAGTATTTTGTGGTGCGAAACAAAAGTAGGCTCTCTGGAAACTTACGAGGTCATATTTATTCGCCTTGAACTTTGTCACAGCCCTTTCAAGCTCGGGTATGAGTTTTGCTGGTTGGAAGGTTGTTGGGTCTTGTTTTAGTAGCATCTACTTGAAGGATACAACAAAAATGGTTAGTGTGTGTTGCAACAAAAAATGTGAAGAAAAAAGGAATGAAGCATTGCTTGTTTCTGCAAAAACTTACCCCCGCGTGGACCGAGAACATGTATTTCTTCCGATTCGTACCACTTGCTGCACGGGATGTCATGTTGTTCATCTCGATGCATAGGGACATAACCTCATCATTCATATCCCCACGAGGCTTGAAGCATACCAGGAATTTCTTGTATCCAATGTAAAATCCACCCATCTTGATGAAAGGTGTCCTGTTACCATAGATGCAACCAAATGAATCATTTGTTTCGAGCAGAAAAAAAATAAAAAACAGAAAGCAACAAGAGATAGGGCTTAGGTAGCTCACACTTGTTCATTGGCATGTGATCTCCTCAATGGTTTCCCATGCTTTACATACTTCTCATACATGGCTGCAGCTGCATCAACCTTTTGCTTCTTTGCCTTGGTATTTTTTACCGCTGGAACTTTGGCCATCCTCTTCTTCCTAGTGTTCTTGTCATGTGTGCTAGGGCCACTGCTTGCCTCAACAAAATGCTCTTCTGTAGCGACCATATTAGGAGCTGCAGCAAGCAACAAAAAATGGATGAGTTTTGCAAGGGATTGTACAAAAAAGAGAATTTGATGCAATCACACATATGTAGCGAAAATAAATGACATGGAGAAAAACAAAAAGAAATGATGCAGGATGAAGGAAGCATACTTGGGCTGTCATCATCGTCTGGAACAGGGAACACGGGGATGTTTTCAAATATGGGGCTGACTGTGCTTTTCTTGGTTATAGGCTCATCCGTGCAATGCATCATCTCGTAGTCTTCGGAGCCTTTTGGGAACAACTCACAGGATGGCTCGTCGTCCCAAATGCCAGCTGTTGCACTCCTGGGTGCATCATAGAAGAGTGGGGGGCTGTGAGGTGAGACGTTCCCTTCCATCTCGAAACTCACTATTTGTTGCTCACGAGTTTCAGCAGCCTCGGTTGCTACTTGTTGCTTTAATCCGGTGACTTCATCCTTGTTAATGCTAGGTGTTGTACCTTCAGCTTGAGCTTGAGCACCAATGCCATCATTTGCAGCTTTAGCATCATTCTCTTTTCCGCGACATTCGTCCATGATAGGTGCTTCGAAGGAGAAGTTGGGCTCACTGGTAGCTGTGACGGCATCTCCAACATCGCGAAGGAGGGCAGCCATCCGGCTGCACTGCAATCCCTTTAAACACTGTCCAAACTTGCCTACAACATCATCCACCTCCGCTGCAAAAATACCCTTGTGCTTGTCGTAAAGCATTTGAAACTGAGTTGGTACCTACAACAAAGCCAATTATTGTACATTTTAGTCACATGTGTGGATGTAAAAAACATAAATGTGGGTGTGGCACATTAGAGGTATGGATGGAGCGAGAAAACAAGTAGGTATGCTACTGTGTTACTATGTATCAGATAAAGAGTGTGATTGTAGCAAATTACTGTCATGTATGTAGGTAGCAGATTTATGATATGGATGTAGCAAAACTATAACATTGGATGAAGCAAAAACAGAAGGTAGTTGTAGCACACTAGACACATGGATGTAGCAAAAAAAGCCTAGTAGGTATGAACTTAAACCACATATGAAGCAAAAACAGAACATGGTTGTAGCACATCAAAATGAAGGATGCAGCAAAATAAAAAAATATACACTTGCAACTTGATATAACAAAAATAATGTGAAGCCTAAACAGGAAATGAAAATGTACCCTTAGATCTTGCATGCTAGGGAATGATTGCTGCAGCCACTCGTTCAGCGATGATGATAGGTGTGGTTCAGCATCAACATTTTGTTGAGCCTCGTTTGATTGAGAGTTCTTTGCTTGATTTTCAGCACCTTGAACTTGGCTTCCTTGGCCACTAGGTGCTTCAGCACCACCTCCCTGCCCACTAGCTGCTTCAGCACCAACTTCCTGTCCCACAAGTTGTGCTGCATAGGGGGTGTTGCACAAACTCCGGATCTAGGAAAACAAAACATGAGTGGCGGAAATAAGAAGGCTGCCATAAACTAATTGGAAAAGCAAAGATTGCTACATAGGCGGGATGTAGCAAAATTACATGGGTGTGTTTCCCGTAGAAAGGTTGGATAAGAGTGAGCTTGTTCTTGTCAACTTTATCCAGCCACTCAAAATCCTTTTGGCAAACAAAACGTATCCTCGGCACGGAATAATCAATAGCATGCTCATTTGGGAGGCCCGCCGGGATATCAACATGATCCATGTATATGATCTGCATGGGATGGAAAAAGGACATTAGCCAACAAAAAACATAAAAGTCATGAAGGTTTCATGCAGCAAAGGAAAAAAATGGAGGGATTTCATAATGTTGCATTGCATACCGCTAACATGGGGAGGCATGAAGCAATCTGGAACTCTTTTTCTGCGTTTGCTTGCATCCTCTTCTTCTCTTGAAAGACTCCAACCTCCTCCATCGCTCGTGCCAACAAGTGCTCATCCCAAGCGAACTCATGCACCAAAGACATATCTTCCAAGGAAGCAAGATACTCAAGGTTCACCATATTGCCCGTGCCTGGGCACAAAACTGTTGCCAACGCAAGGAGTGCCCAAGTCCTATTTATCATATCCACGTCCTCCTCACTGCAACTAGTGAGCAACTTGACAACATGGGCGATTGGAGCCCTGTTCCCCTCCTTGTAAATGTTGCGAAGATCATGTTCATCACTCTTCTTTAGAATCTTCACGGGTCTATCACCGGATGGCACGTTGAAAATCCTTTTCACCATAAGCTTGCTGAAGGTGATAGATTTGTTCTTGTGTTTGAACTCAGAGAGTACGTGATTCGTGTTCATCGCAACAAACTCAATGAGCTCATGGGGCACCTTGAAAGACCGGATGTCCAACAAGTCTCCAAACGGTCCCTCCCTTATGATTCTCTGTTTTTCCGGTGATATTTGCTTCCCAATCTGAGCCAGCCTTTTTGAGTTAAACCTTGACTTAAAGCCACATAGATTGCCTTTCTTCTTAATCTTCTTCTTAGCCTTCTTACTCCCCTCATTCTCACCAGAGTTACCTGCAACACCTACAAAAAAGGAAAAAACACAAGTCAATAAAACCATAAAACCATACCATCAGAAGCTAGGAAAGAAACATACATGAACACCTAAAAAATTCTGACAAACGTATGAATTCAGGAATGTTGGGTTACGCAGCAGAACGAGTAGTGATTCATTGGCAAAAAATATATATAGTGCATATCAGACCAAAGCACAAAAAATAAGACCAAAGTTATAGGGAGAACAAAAATAAGACCAGACAAAATAATGTACTTATATTTCTAGTGTTCTACCATCAGAATGTTGTAGATTGTGCCATTGACATTTTGCCTGCTCTTGCCTTATCGAATCCCAAATCCAACTTCCCACAAAAAGGTACATAATGCCAGCACGTGTATTTCCGTAACCAAACACCGGCTAATGATTAAGAAAACGAGTAAGGACCATTATCTGCCAAGCTTGATTCAAACTATATTCTCTCCCCAATCTACATTCAGACTGCTGCACTAAAAATCACCAAACTTGTACAATTCGATTATACTGTAGTGTAGCTTCCCCTTTTTGCAGTGTTTGAAATCTCAAAAATGACACCATTGCAACAGAGAATCAGCGACGAGAAATAATTTTGGACAGAAAGAACTTAATCATGCAACCCCGCTGGTTCTTATTACTAGCAATTCAAGCTCTTCTGTCAATGAAAAATAACCAGGGATATACTAGTGCAGTGGCACGGGGATTTTTCTTCTGGCCAACCACTGGGTAGGGCCTAAGCAAAACATCTAAGAACTTTTTGGCCACAAAAGTCTGTTTCCAGAGTCATACCCAAATCCACCAATCTAATGAATCTTTTAGTAGTTGCTCGTATGACTGAAACAAGAATTTGCAATACGTCAACTCCCTCTGCCCGCACCAGATCAGATCGGCAACCATGATTCACCGCCGCGCCAACTCCCTCTGCCCGCGGGAACCCCACCCCGGCCCCTGCCTCTGTCCGCGCGAACGCCACCCCGACTCCTCCCTGGACCCGCGGGAACGCCACCCCGCCGCCTCCCTCGACCGCGGAAACGCCATCCTCGTCCGCGCCGGTGCCGGCGGCGGCCCGCGGCTAGCGACGCCCTAACCCTAAATCCAACGGGGGAGGGGGGAGAAACAACGAAAATGGAAGCATTTGGGCTCGAGTTACCATCGGGGGGAGCCATAGATGGCCGGAGAATGGAGATCCGCCCTGGGCCGCCGCCGCCGCCGACGCCGTCGCCCTGCGCGAACAAGCACGTCGCCCGCGCTCGCCCTGCTCGAAACGAAGGATAGATCGGATGCAGCAAAAATGACTTTGGAAGGGATAACTACGAGCGCGTTAAAAAAAAGGTAACACGTGGCGCAACGGTGTCCTTGGATAAAAAACAGATCGTACGCACGGGGCGCGACCGGCGCAACGGTTCGGCCGGCGCACCGGCCACAAACACTTTTATTTAGTATTTTAGATGTTGATTTTCTTGATATATATTATAATTTGGTCAGACTTCATAGAAGTTTGACTTACAACAAAGCTAATATGTGAAGTAAGAAGAAACCAATGGAGTAGTAATATACAACTATGTAAGATAATCCATTTTAGCCCGATAATCTGATGTTTTAAATATGATTATCTAATTTATTGATAAAACTTTAAGTATTAACTAGCAGTATGTGAATGTTGTTTTTCTTATCAGACATGCTTGTTAGTTGTTAGTTTAGATTATTTTGGTCCTTTTAAGGCTCTACGTGTGCTTAAATTTATAGGTACTAATAATCATTCATTGTTTATATATGATTTTAGTTGAGAGCATGTATATATGCATATGTTATATTCTCGTTTCTGATCAGAGTCTCGCCTGTTACCATACCACGTTCAAATCCGCCACAATCTGGTATACCAATCTATATCTGCACCGCATTCAACCCGCTTTCAAGTCCGACAAAAAAAATATGATATAGTATGAGCATTATTCGTCGGACTCATTTAATTAGCCTCGTATTAAGTTTTTTCTCATGGTTTTCTATTATGTGTTTGAAACATGCATATGTATCAATATATCAATTCGGTTTTGCTATTTTTGTACAAATCATTCTCCTTGCGATGTCTCCGGTCGATGTATCTTATTAAGGATGGCAATTTATCCATGAGCATGGGTATTCCGTTTGCATGGGTGGGTCATGGATATATTTTTGTGCCCACGGACAGTGAGGGAACCTACCCTTTTTTTAGGAAAACGTGAACCCTACCTAACTAGGTGGTTGAGCATTAGTACAATTTTGGGGTCCTCCTATCCTTTAGAATTAAAAACTACTAGCTTCCTACGGATGGTGTTCACTTGGCTACTATTTAGAGGGTGTTTGTTTTCAGGGACTTTTTTGTGTAGGGACTAGAAAAATTCCCTCTTAGAGACTTTTTTACCAATCGGGAGGGACTTTTTAGGGACTAAACTAGGCATTTGGGACTAAATGAAGAAGACTCTCAAGATGAGTCTTTTTTGGGACTTTTCCAACAATGCCCCTCCATGCATTCATTGGCCCGCCACCCCATGATGTTGTTTGATTGTTATTTCTCTATATACTAGGGGCAACATGGTCATTTAATAACCTCTAGGAAGCGACTAGGGACTTTTTAGTTTCTGAAAACAAACAGGGAGTGACTTTTTAGGGACTAGAGACTTTTTAGTTGGGACTAGAAAAAGTCCTAGGACTTATGAACCAAACGGGGTCTTACTCATCCGTTCTTTGCTTTGAAGGAAAAAAGGTGGAAAAGTTGGTTGCTCGATTTTTTTCCTTTTTAACATTATTTAGAAAATCTTGTCAAAAACTAGATAAAAGTATATAATTATTTTATTATATTTGATAAAGTGTTCATGTGGTATACAAATGTTTGTGGACTTTGAAAAAATATTCACGAGTTTAATAAATCTTCACGAATTTTGAAAAATAATCATACAGTATAAAATATTCATGATTTTTAAAATGCTTACAAATTTAAAAATGTTACTTTAAAAAAATAGATGTTTAAGATAAAATTTTAAAATAGTTCACAAATAAAAAATATTCACAATTTTTAAGATTTTCATGAATTTTAAATAACTAAATAATTAAGAAAAAAATGCAACGAAAGAATGGAAAAAACACCCTAAACCAATAAGAAGAAATACACTTAGAGAAGCTGAAGAAACCCGTCGTATCACTAGTGTGTAAATCGGCCGGCCCATGCGGTTGCCCCCAATGCCTCACTGTGTGATTCATATCGAATGCATACTAACTATTCTTCGCAGCGAGCGAAGAATGTATGAGATTCCAAATTTTTGTGATCATGGATATGCATGAAACCTTATCCGACTATCTTATACGTGGCCATATATGTCATAAACCCTAAGCTACCGAGTCCCTATAAGTTTCAAAGTTCTAGAAGGCCTGACCATAGCCCACCTCCAAGGCTCCACCCCCACTCGCAGTTCCCCAACAGTACTCCGCCCCCATCCTTCTTCCCATCACCAATTCCCCAACCCTAGAAATCTCTTCGTTGGCGCCTACTACCTCCGCTCGGGTTTATTAGGCCTCTATTATTTTGAGCCACACTTTGACCATCCATATGATTAATAAAATATAAAATATATGCTACAAAGAGTACACTGTTGGATTTGTATTTCAAAGAGCTTTCCGATGATGAAATTTTTATGACATGTAGTTTACATTTTATTAGTTAAATTTGTTGGTCAAAGTTTAGCACAAAATAAGAGGGGTCTAATAAACCTGGACGGAGGGAGTACAGCATGTGCATGGTTTTGCCCTAGATGGGCAGGGTATAGGTAGGATTTTGTGGCCTTGAGAAATATGGGTACTCCCACTTTTCACTTGGGGTTATCTTTGACCACGGGTCAGCACAGTGATATATGACATGCATGTTACACAAAGCATATCATTGAATTTGTATGTGAAAGAAGTTTCTAATGATATAACTTTTATATCATATAACTCATATACTAATAATTTTATCATTGGTCAAAGACTACTTCGAAAAACATATTAGACCCTATATACATGAAAAGGGGTATGTATTGTTGTGCTCGTGGTAACCACCCCTACCCCTACCCATACCGTACCGTACCCATTGCATCCTTACCAACCCTAGCGCCTAGCCCCTACTGATTTGCTCCCCATCCTCGGAGCAACTAGATTGAAAAAGGAATCGCCAAGCTTAATTGGCATGGCAGGCGACAGGCTGGCCGGCTCTATATTTTCCTAGGCCCAGCCCCACCCTCCTCAAATGATCGAGTCCTCTTCGCATCCTCGGTCACTTTCCATCCCATCATGTAGGAGTATGTGTCTTCCATAGTTGGAGAAAGATTCATCCGCAGACGGATGTAACGCTCAGGCCTCCGCGGGTGCTCCTTAATTAACCGAGCCACACAGGGCCTCCAAGGTTTATTCTGATTGTGATTGGCCTCTCTGCTTTATATACTTCATTCATGCATGACAACAGTTGAACCAAGGAATCACCTTACACATGTGCATGTGGTTGATGAAATGCCTATGCCATACCGTTCTCATGCTGCAGCTTGGGAGAGCAAAGTAGTAGCAGGCATTTAGTTACATACTTGATTGATGATTATTGAACTAAGTACTGGCTATGACCACGTTATACTCCCTTATAATTCCCACGGACCACGACAGAGGTGACCATCAAAGTCCATCCCTACTGTATTTATTTCTACTCAACAGCTATCATATTTTACTACTTCCTCCGTCCGGGTGTATAAGTCATTCGCGTAGTTCTAGGTCATCGATTTGAGGAATTAAATATGTGTTATATGTCATGAAAAGTATATCACTAGATTTCCACGCGGATGTAGTTTCTAAATATATATTTTTTGTCACATATAATACATATTTAGATAGTTAAATTATCGACCTAGAACTACGCGAATGACTTATACACCGGGACGGAGGTAGTACTCCAAGTTTGGCTTGACTATATACATGCAGGAGCTAGCTCCAAAGTTGCCTGTATCCCAACCAAACTTCGAGGCCGTCACTGACTACATACATATAAGCACATATCACGTCTCTGCAAGCTGCAAGCCAACAAGCTGCCTGCCATGGACGGGTGGTTAAGCTTGTGTTTCATAGCCGGATCCACGCTCCTGGCAATTTGGTTTCTCGACCTCTCCCGTCGCAGGAACAACCCCAATAAGAAGCTGCCTCCAGGGCCATGGACTCTCCCCATCGTCGGCAGCCTCCTCCACGTCGTCGGCGCCTTCCCGCACCGCACCATTGCAGAGCTGTCTCGCCGGCATGGCCCGCTGATGCACCTCAGGCTAGGCGAAGTCGCCACCATGGTCGTCTCTAGCGCCGAGGTGGCGGCTATGGTCTTGAAGACCAACGACCTCACGTTCGCGGACCGGCCACGCACCGTGACGCAGGACATCTTCGGCAGCGGCGGCAAGGACATCGCCTTCGCCCCCTACGGCGCCGCGTGGCGCCAGATGCGCAAGGTGTGCGTCATGGAGATACTCCGCCTCGGCCGGCGCCGGCGCCGGCGCTACGGTCAACGTCAGCGAGAAGGTGGCGATGCTTAGCAACGACGTCGTTTCGCGGGCGGTTTTCGGCGGCACGGTCGCGCAGCGGGACGAGTACATCCGCGAGTTGGGCGAGTCGATGGAGCTTGTCACCGGCTTCTGCCTCGTCGACATCTTCCCCTCTTCGCGGCTGGTGCGGTGGCTTAACAGCGTCGAGAGGCGTATGAGGAGGAGCTACGGCCGTATGCAGAGCATCATCGCTGACATCCTCGACGAGCGCAAGGCCGCACGAGCTGCCGGCGATGGCTCCTGCAGCACCGATGACGAGGATCTGCTGGAGGTGCTGCTCAGGCTGCAGGCCGAGGACTCTTTGGAATTCCCTCTAACCACAGAGATTATAGGCGCCGTCATGTTTGTAAGTACTTTACTTTCTTATAGGAAGTTTCTATTAGTATCTATCTATTTTCCCCCTAGTATATAGTAGTGCTAATAACTAACTACTCGTAAAACACAATTAATACAATACAACAGAAATGAAAATATGCTCTTGGAACTCCAAGAAAACACAGAAGTGCTAGATTGCCGATTTACTGACCATCTCTCTACCAGCATATCACTCTCTTTCTTATCTATCTATTTATTTGTCTATTATATACTAAACAAAAACATAATACAATCTCTCATATACTTAAAAAAATACATAAAGATAAGGTTATGTCATCTATTCCTTTCTTTGGTCTTTCCATAGGGCAACTACGACGCGGATCATCAATTCGCCTCAAATGTTTGAACCGGACAGTTCAGATATTTTTTTGTTATCCATTGGTGGTCACCAAAATTTTGCACACCCATTATGGATGTCCAAAATCCCACAAACTAAAGCCAAACTCGAGAGAGGTTTGGGAGGTCTGGATGTCCGCCATGTTTGATTCTAACACCCCAGGCACACCAAAATACCCCACCCAGAGCCACCCCTTCCTCCACTCTAACCCTCCCCTTGTGCTTTGTATCCGCTGAGGCTGCTGCCACCGATGTACCATCAAAAATCATACACCTACGAAACCTTACGTAACTCAGTTACGTAACCTTCCTCTAAATTCTCTTTTCCCCATCAGGGGGTGGGCCTCACCCTTTCCCTTATTCCAATCAAATATTGCCAAGTCACACAATCACGTAATTGTACATAAAATATTTCGTGGATGTAGCATTGCTCGATGTACCACCCTGGCTGCCACCCAGGCCTTGTCGGACCTCCACCTTCAACTGCGCCGCTCTCTTTGGACTATGATGTCATTCCACCCTAGATCCAGCCTCAACCCGGGTATCCTTCGCCCCCTGCCGACGCCATCCACGGAGGACACTATGCCTGACAAGTGTCCCGCCAAATGCCATTGTCATTTTTTCTCATTGAAACAAACACGATGACAACATACTCGATGAAGGGGGATAAATTGTTGTGTGAGACGTGGTTGTCCAGCAGTGTGGAGTTTTAAGGCATGAAGCAAAATGTCCTGTATTTTGGTAACGTGTGCATGTTTGGTTCAATGAGCACAAGCACTACACGCCCTACAACATGAAAGTCAATATAAATCATGATCCAACATGACACATAAATTATAGAAAAGAATACATACCTAGCTCTTAAACAAGTTATGTGGAAGTTATCCTTGTCTTGGCCCTTGGCAAATATATAAAACATAGTATTGATAATATAACATATGTGGGCGTTATTGGCTTTAAATTCCACTTCAATATGTATAATTTATAATTGTACATGTCACAATCATCATTTCAGGACATGTTTGCTGGTGGCACGGATACCACCGCAACCGTTTTGGAGTGGGCTATGTCAGAACTTGTGAACAATGCCGAAGCCATGACTAAAGCACAACTAGAGGTCCGAGAGGTGCTTGGCGAAGACCGAGTTATCATTACCAATTGTGACATTGCTAAACTCCCCTACATGAGGATGGTCATCAAGGAGGTTCTGAGGTTGCATCCACCCATTCCTCTAGTCCCTCGCATGGCTAGAGATGATTGCAATATTATGGGTTATGACATGCTTAAAGGCACCAATGTATTAGTTAATGTCTTCGCAATTTCCAGAGATTCAAGATATTGGGAAAATCCTGAAGAGTTTAAGCCCGAGAGATTTGAGAACAACAATATGGATTACAATGTGACATATTTTGAATTTATTCCCTTTGGGGCTGGGCGACGGCAGTGCCCTGGGATGTTCTTTGGCATATCGACAGTGCACATCACATTGGCAAACATGTTGTATCATTTCAATTGGATGCGTCCTGAAGGGGCTTGTCTGACTTCATTTGACATGTCTGAGAAATTTGGGTTGACAATAAGACGAAGATATGACCTGCAGCTCAGAGCTATTCCATGGGTGGGCGTCAAAAATATACTGTTGAGGTGATGCAAACGACATGGTATCTATCTTGTGATGTATGTTCAGGTATATTCCTTTTAGCGTATGAATTTATTACATTGCATCTTTGCGCACTAGAATAAGAAAAGTTCGTTGGGACTGCACTACTTTTCACAAATTGCATTACTTTGTACTACAGAGCATAGCTTAAATTGTATTAGTTTTGTGTTTGTCAACATATGAATGATGCAATATGCATATGGAAGTAACATGGTCTTTTATTTGGTCCGACACATCTGATTTGTTTACCAAAGCATATATATATATATCCAACAAAGCGTGTGAACAAATTGTGAAGAACTTTTTTGATGAATTGTAACGTCCCGAGAGCGGTAGAAATCATCTCCCTATTTTTCGGTCTTACATATATTATGTGTGAGATCCTTAGATCCAAGATTGTCATGGTTTATTTCATTATAATTGTTTTAAATGAGGGGCGCTTGATTGATCTCTGACTTTGAAAAGAAGCCTTTGGCGGTCCATCGTGGACTACCTACCACGAGTAAGTTGTAAGAGCAATCCAATGCAGAGACCCAAACATACACGGATTTTGTCCGTTTAGACATAGCGAGCATCCAACGCCAAAATAACAAAAGAGGACAATAGCTACACCAAGCGCCCCACCTCCTCCGTGCCGGCCGGCACCTCCTCCCACCGCCCTACTCTCCCCCTCGTGTTGGAAACGTAGTAATTTCAAAAAAATTCTACGCACATGCAAGATCATGATGATGCATAGCAACGAGAGAGGAGAGTGTTGTCCACGTACCCTTGTAGACCGAAAGTGAAAGCGTTAGCACAACGCGGTTGATGTAGTCGTACGTCTTCACGGCCCGACCGATCAAGCACCGAAACTACGACACCTCCGAGTTCTAGCACATGTTCAGCTCGATGACGATCCCCGGACTTCGATCCAGCATAATGTCGGGGAAGAGTTCCGTCAGCACGACGGCGTGGTGACGATCTTGATGTTTCTACTGTCGCAGAGCTTCACCTAAGCACCACTACAATATTATCGATGACTATGGTGGAGGGGGGCACCGCACACGGCTAAGAGACGATCAACTTGATCAACTTGTGTGTCTAGAGGTGCCCCCCTGCCCTTGTATATAAAGGAGCAAGGGGAGAGGTGGCCGGCCTAGGAGGAGGACGCGCCAAGGGGGGAGTCATACTCCCACCGGGAGTAGGACTCCTCCTTCCCTTGTTGAAGTAGGAGAGAAGGAAAGAGGGGGAGAGGAATAAGGAAAAGTGGGTTGCACCCCTTGTCCAATTCGGACCAGAGGGGGACGCGCGCCTCCTTCCTTTTGGCCTCTCTCCCCTATTCCCGTATGGCCCAATAAGACCCATATACTCCCCGGCGAATTCTCGTAACTCTCCGGTACTCTGAAAAATACCCGAATCACTCGGAACCTTTCCGATGTCCGAATATAGTCGTCCAATATATCGATCTTTACGTCTCGACCATTTCGAGACTCCTCGTCATGTCCCCGATCTCATCCGGGACTCCGAACTCCTTCGGTACATCAAAACTCATAATATAACTGGCATCGAAACCTTAAGTGTGCGGACCCTACGGGTTCGAGAACAATGTAGAGATGACCGAGACACGTCTCCGGTCAATAACCAATAGCGGAACCTGGATGCTCATATTGGCTCCCACATATTCTATGAAGATCTTTATCGGTCAGACCGCATAACAACATACGTTGTTCCCTTTGTCATCGGTATGTTACTTGCCCGAGATTTGATCGTCGGTATCTCAATACCTAGTTCAATCTCGTTACCGGCAAGTCTCTTTACTCGTTTCGTAATACATCATCCCGCAACTAACTCATTAGTTGCAATGCTTGCAAGGCTTAAGTGATGGGCATTACCGAGAGGGCCCAGAGATACCTCTCCGACAGTCGGAGTGACAAATCCTAATCTCGAAATACGCCAACCCAACATGTACCTTCGGAGACACCTGTAGAGCACCTTTATAATCACCCAGTTACGTTGTGACGTTTGATAGCACACAAAGTGTTCCTCCGGTAAACGGGAGTTGCATAATCTCATAGTCATAGGAACATGTATAAGTCATGAAGAAAGCAATAGCAACAAACTAAACGATCAAGTGCTAAGCTAACGAAATGGGTCAAGTCAATCACATCATTCTCCTAATGATGTGATCCCGTTAATCAAATGACAACTCATGTCTATGGTTAGAAAACATAACCATCTTTGATCAACGAGCTAGTCAATTAGAGGCATACTAGTGACACTCTGTTTGTCTATGTATTCACACATGTATTACGTTTCCGGTTAATACAATTCTAGCATGAATAATAAACATTTATCATGATCTAAAGAAATAAATAATAACTTTATCATTGCCTCTAGGGCATATTTCCTTCAGTCTCCCACTTGCACTAGTGTCAATAATCTAGTTCACATCACCATGTGATTTAATACCAATAGTTCACATCACCATGTGATTAACACCCATAGTTCACATCGACATGTGACCAACACCCAAAGGGTTTACTAGAGTCAATAATCTAGTTCACATCGCTATGTGATTAACACCCAAAGAGTACTAAGGTGTGATCATGTTTTGCTTGTGAGAGAAGTTTAGTCAACGGGTCTGCCATATTCAGATCCATACGTATTTTGCAATTTTCTATGTCAACAATGCTCTGCACGGAGCTACTCTAGCTAATTGCTCCCACTTTCAATATGTATCCAGATTGAGACATAGAGTCATCTGGATTAGTGTCAAAACTTGCATCGTCGTAACCCTTTACAATGAACCTTTTGTCACCTCTATAATTGAGAAACATATCCTTATTCCACTAAGGATAATTTTGACCAATGTCCAGTGATCTACTCCTAGATCACTATTGTACTCCCTTGCCAAACTCAGAGCAGGGTATACAATAGGTCTGGTACACAGCATGACATACTTTATAGAACCTATGGCTGAGGCATAGGGAATGACTTTCATTCTCTCTCTATCTTCTGCCATGGTCGGGTTTTGAGTCTTACTCAATTTCACACCTTGTAACACAGGCAAGACCTCTTTCTTTGACCGTTCCATTTTAAACTACTTCAAAAACTTGTCAAGGTATGTACTCATTGAAAACTTATCAAGCATCTTGATCTATCCCTATAGATCTTGATGCTCAATATGTAAGCAGCTTTACCGAGGTCTTTCTTTGAAAAACTCCTTTCAAACACTCCTTTATGCTTTGCAGAATAATTCTACATTATTTCCGATCAACAATATGTCATACACATATACTAATCATAAATGTTGTAGTGCTCCCACTCACTTTCTTGTAAATATAGGCTTCACCGCAAGTCTGTATAAAACTACATGCTTTGATTAACTTATCAAAGCGTATATTCCAACTCCGAGATGCTTGTACCAGTCCATAGATGGATCGCTGGAGCTTGCATATTTTGTTAGTACCTTTAGGATTGACAAAACCTTCTGATTGCATCATATACAACTCTTCTTTAATAAATCCATTAAGGAATGCAGTTTTGTTTATCAATTTGTCAGATTTCATAAAATGCGGCAATTGCTAACATGATTCGGACAGACTTAAGCATAGATACGAGTGAGAAACTCTCATTGTAGTCAACACCTTGAACTTGTCGAAAACCTTTTGCGACAATTCTAGCTTTGTAGATAGTAACACTACTATCAACGTCCGTTTTCCTCTTGAAGATCCATTTAATCTCAGTGACTCACCGATCATTGGGCAAGTCAATCAAAGTCCATGCTTTGTTCTCATACATGGATCTCATCTCAGATTTCATGGCCTCACACCATTTCGCGGAATCTCGGCTCATCATCGCTTCCTCATAGTTCGCAAGTTCGTCATGGTCTAGTAACATGACTTCCAGAACAGGATTACCGTACCACTCTGGTGCAGATCTCACTCTGATTTACCTACGAGGTTCGGTAGTAACTTGATCTGAAGTTACATAATCATTATCATTAGCTTCCTCACTAATTGGTGTAGTAGTCACAGGAACAGATTTCTGTGATGCACTACTTTCCAATAAGGGAGCAGGTACAATTACCTCATCAAGTTCTACTTTCCTCCCACTCACTTCTTTCGAGAGAAACTCCTTCTCTAGAAAGGATCCATTCTCAGCAATGAATATCTTGCCTTCGGATCTGTGATAGAAGGTGTACCCAATATTTTCTTTTGGGTATCCTATGAAGATTTACTTCTTCGATTTGGGTTCGAGCTTATCAAGTTGAAACTTTTTCACATAAGTATCGCAGTCCCAAACTTTAAGAAACGACAGCTTAGGTTTCTCGCCAAACCACAGTTCATATGGCGTCGTCTCAACGGATTTAGATGGTGCCCTATTTAACGTGAATGTAGCTGTCTTTAATGCATAACCCCAAAATGATAGTGGTAATCGGTAAGAGAGATCATAGATCTCACCATATCTAATAAAGCACGGTTACGACGTATGGACACACCATTACACTATGGTGTTCCAGGTGGCGTGAGTAGTGAAACTATTTCACATTGTTTTAACTGAAGGCCAAATTCATAACTCAAATATTTTACTTCTGCGATCATATCATAGAAATTTTTATTTTTGTTACGATGATTCTCCACTTCACTCTGAAATTCTTTGAACTTTTCAAATATTTCAGACGTGTGTTTCATCAAGTGGATATACTCATATCTGCTCAAATCATCTGTGAAGATTAGAAAATAATGATACTTGCCGCGAGCCTCAATATTCATCGGACCACATACATCAGTATGTATGATTTCCAACAAATCTGTTGCTCGCTCCATTGTTCCAGAGAACGGAGTCTTAGTCATCTTGCCCCTGAGGCATGGTTCGCAAGCATCAACTGATTCATAATCAAGTGATTCCAAAAGCCCATCAGCATGGATTTTCTTCATGCGCTTTACACCAATATGACCTAAACGGCAGTGCCACAAATAAGTTGCACTATCATTATTAACTTTGCATCTTTTGGCTTCAATATTATGAAAATGTGTATTACCACGATCGAGATCCAACAAACCATTTTCATTGGGTGTATGACTATAGAAGATTTTATTCATGTAAACAAAACAACAATTATTCTCTAACTTACATGAATAACCGTATTGCAATAAACATGATCCAATCATATTTATGCTTAACGCAAACACCAAATAACATTTATTTAGGTTCAACACTAATCCCGAAAGTATAGGGAGTGTGCGATGATGATCATATCAATCTTGGAACCACTTCCAACACACATCGTCACTTCACCCTTAACTAGTCTCTGTTTATTTTGCAACTCCCATTTCGAGTTACTACTCTTAGCAACTGAATCAGTATCAAATACCGAGGGGTTTCTATAAACACTAGTAAAGTACACATCAATAACATGTTTATCAAATATAGCATTGTTCAGTTTGCCATCCTTCTTATCCGCCAAATACTTGGGGTAGTTCCGCTTGCAGTGACCAGTCCCTTTGCAGTAGAAGTACTTAGTCTCAGGCTTAGGTACAAACTTGGGCTTCTTTAATTGAGTAGCAACTTGCTTGCCGTTTTTCTTGAAGTTCCCCTTCTTCCCTTTGCTCTTTTCTTGAAACTAGTGGTCTTGTCAACCATCAACACTTGATGATTTTCTTGATTTCTACCTTCGTCGATTTCAGCATCATGAAGAGCTTGGGAATTGTTTTCGTCATCCTTTGCATACTATAGTTCATCACGAAGTTCTACTAACTTGGTGATGGTGACTAGAGAATTCTGTCAATCACTATTTTATCTGGAAGATTAACTTCCACTTGATTCAAGCGATTGTAGTACCCAGACAATCTGAGCACATGCTCACTGCTTGAGTTATTCTCCTCCATATTTTAGCTATAGAACTTGTTGGAGACTTCATATCTCTCAACTCGGGTATTTGCTTGAAATATTAACTTCAACTCCTGGAACATCTCATATGGTCCATGACGTTCAAAACGTCTTTGAAGTCCCGATTCTAAGTCGTTTAAGCATGGTGCACTAAACTATCAAGTAGTCATCATATTGAGCTAGCCAAACGTTCCTAACATCTGCATCTTCTCCTGCAATAGGTTTGTCACCTAGCAGTGCATCAAGGATATAATTCTTCTGGGCAGCAATGAGGATAAACCTCAGATCATGGATCCAATCCGCGTCATTGCTACTAAAACCTTTCAACTTAGTTTTCTCTAGGAACATATCAAAAATAAAACAGGGGAGCTAAACGCGAGCTATTGATCTACAACATAGATATGCTAATACTACCAGGACTAAGTTCTTGATAAATTTAAGTTCAATTAATCATATTACTTAAGAACTCCCACTTGGAAAGACATCCCTCTAATCTTCTAAGTGATCATGTGATCCAAATCAACTAAACCATAACCGATCATCACGTGAAACGGAGTAGCTTTCAATGGTGAACATCAATATGTTGATCATATCTACTATATGATTCACGCTCGACCTTTCGGTCTCAGTGTTCCGAGGCCATATCTGCATATGCTAGGCTCGTCAAGTTTAACCTGAGTATTCTGCGTGTGCAAAACTGGCTTGCACCCGTTGTAGATGGACGTAGAGCTTATCACACCCGATCATCACGTGGTGTCTGGGCACGACGAACTTTGGCAACAGTGCATACTCAGGGAGAACACTTTTATCTTGAAATTTAGTGAGAGATTATCTTATAATGCTACCGTCAATCAAAGCAAGATAAGATGCATAAAAGATAAACATCAAATGCAATCAATATAAGTGATATGATATGGCCATCATCATCTTCTGCTTGTGATCTCCATCTCCGAAGCACCGTCATGATCACCATCGTCACCGCGCGACACCTTGTTCACCATCACATCATCATTGTCGTCTCGCCAATCTTATGCTTCCACGACTATCGCTACCACTTAGTGATAAAGTAAAGCATTACAGCGCAATTGCATTGCATACAATAAAGCGACAACCATATGCTCCTGCCAGTTGCCGATAACTCGGTTACAAAACATGATCATCTCATAAAATAAAATTTAGCATCATGTCTTGACCATATCACATCACAACATGCCCTGCAAAAACAAGTTAGATATCCTCTACTTTGTTGTTGCAAGTTTTACGTGGCTGCTACGGGCTTAAACAAGAACCGTTCTTACCTACGCATCAAAACCACAACGATGGTTTGTCAAGTTGGTGATGTTTTAACCTTCGCAAGGACCGGGTGTAGCCACACTTGGTTCAACTAAAGTTGGAGAAACTGACACCCGCCAGTCACCTGTGTGCAAAGCACGTCGGTAGAACCAGTCTCGCGTAAGCGTACGCGCAATGTCGGTCCGGGCCGCTTCATCCAACAATACCACCGAACCAAAGTATGACATGCTGGTAAGCAGTATGACTTATATTGCCCACAACTCACTTGTGTTCTACTCGTGCATATAACATCAACGCATAAAACCTAGGCTCGGATGCCACTGTTGGGAAACGTAGTGATTTCAAAATTTTCCTACGCACACGCAAGATCATGGTGATGCATAACAACGAGAGGGAAGAGTGTTGTCCACGTATCCTTGTAGACCGAAAGCGGAAGTGTTAGCACAACGTGGTTGATGTAGTCGTACGTCTTCACGGTCCGACCGATCAAGCACTGAAACTACGACACCTCTGAGTTCTAGCACACGTTCAGCTCGATGATGATCCCTGGACTCCGATCCAGCAGAATGTCGGGGAAGAGTTCCGTCAGCACGACGGCGTGGTGACGATCTTGATGTTCTACTGTCGCAGGGCTTCGCCTAAGCACCACTACAATATTATCGAGGACTATGGTGGAGGGGGGCACCGCACACGGCTAAGAGTCGATCAACTTGTGTGTCTAGAGGTGCCCCCCCTGCCCCTGTATATAAAGGAGCAAGGGGAGAGGTGGCCAGCCTAGGAGGAGGGGGCGCCAAGGGGGGAGTCATACTCCCACCAGGAGTAGGACTCCTCCTTCCCTTGTTGGAGTAGGAGAGAAGGAAAGAGGGGGAGAGGAACAAGGAAAAGTGGGCTGCACCCCTAGTCCAATTCGGACCAGAGGGGGGGCGCCTCCTTCCTTTTGGCCTCTCTCCCCTATTCCCGTATGGCCCAATAAGGCCCACATACTCCCCGGCGAATTCCCGTAACTCTCCGGTACTCCAAAAAATACCCGAATCACTCGGAACCTTTTCGATGTCCGAATATAGTCGTCCAATATATCGATCTTTACGTCTCGATCATTTCGAGACTCCTCGTCATGTCCCCGATCTCATCTGGGACACCGAACTCCTTCAGTACATCAAAACTCATGAACTCATAATATAACTGTCATCGAAACCTTAAGCGTGCGGACCCTACGGGTTCGAGAACAATGTAGAGATGACCGAGACACGTCTCCGATCAATAACCAATAGCGGAACCTGGATGCTCATATTGGCTCCCACATATTCTACGAAGATCTTTATCGGTCAGACCGCATAACAACATACGTTGTTCCCTTTGTCATCGGTATGTTACTTGCCCGAGATTTGATCGTCGGTATCTCAATACCTAGTTCAATCTCATTATCGGCAAGTCTCTTTACTCGTTTCGTAATACATCATCCCGCAACTAACTCATTAGTTGCAATGCTTGCAAGGCTTAAGTGATGGGCATTACCGAGAGGGCCCAGAGATACCTCTCCGACAGTCGGAGTGACAAATCCTAATCTCGAAATACGCCAACCCAACATGTACTTTCGGAGACACCTGTAGAGCACCTTTATAATCACCCAGTTACGTTGTGACGTTTGGTAGCACACAAAGTGTTCCTCCGATAAACTGGAGTTGCATAATCTCATAGTCATAGGAACATGTATAAGTTATGAAGAAAGCAATAGCAACAAACTAAACGATCAAGTGCTATGCTAACGGAATGGGTCAAGTCAATCACATCATTCTCCTAATGATGTGATCCCGTTAATCAAATGACAACTCATGTCTATGGTTAGGAAACATAACCATCTTTAATCAACGAGCTAGTCAAGTAGAGGCATACTAGTGACACTCTGTTTGTCTATGTATTCACACATGTATTATGTTTCCGGTTAATACAATTCTAGCATGAATAATAAACATTTATCATGATATAAGGAAATAAATAATAACTTTATCATTGCCTCTAGGGCATATTTCCTTCACCTCGCGTCGCCGTGCCATTCTACTACCCCTCGCGCCGTCAGGCCCCACCGCTCCCCTCGCACTGTTGTGCCCCTGCGCCGCTCAGTGTCGCCCGCTTCTGGCCCCGTCCGGCTTCTGCCGCGCCACCCCGGCTTCCCCCTCCCCTGCCCTGCTTCTTGTCGTGGGCGCGCACCAGGACGGCCTGTAGGTCGTCGCAGAGCAGCGCCTCCTGCATCTGCTGCAGCGCGAAGCTCTGTAGCTCCCGCACGACTCGCCGGCGGAGCCTAGGCTGCTCGTCCCACCATGCGCCGCCGCCGACGAGATCTGCAGTTCCCCGGCCCCGTCGACTTGGCTCAAAACGGGAGGCGGCTGCGGAGATCTCCCCATCGTCTTGGACCACAGCGTGGGATGCAGCTTGCGCCACTGAGCGCGGCCGCGGGCCTCAAGGACGGCGGAGGAGGCGGGAAGGAGGACTGGGTGGGGATGGCGGCCGTCTACGCCTGTGAGCGGAACGGCGGAGAAGGCGGGGAAGGAGGACTGGGTGGGGACGCCAGCTCGTGCGCACTCACTGCTAAGTGGGACCAAGGGCGGACAACAGCGGTCGAGCAGAGCGTCCGCTTCTGTCCGCTTCGTACCCATTTCTTCCTAGATTTGGGCCAAGTTTGGGTCGGGGACGAACAGCACGCGGACACGGGCATTCGTTTGGGTCACCCCATTGAGCCAAGTTTTGTGTGTGGATAACCCGAACGGACAAAATAGTTCACCCCATTGGAGTTGCTCTAAGTTTATTTTAGAGGTAATATCACCCGGAGTTATAGAACTTGCGCTTGATGCTTACTTTAGTTCTAAAACTTATAAAATACGAATTTGTGGTCGTTTAACTTGTCTTCGCGTGCAAATACGGTGCTTTTTACCGTATTCGGGTGTATGGTCTGCACATGTGGCATGCCAGCGCCGCGTAGGCCCACCTGCTAATGGCTGGAAGCGATTTTTTGCATAACTCCTTTGCATTTTATTTTTATTGATATGTACAAAATTCCTTAAATAAAATAAAAAAATACAGCAAATATAAGATTCAAACACATGATCTGCTGGTAATCGACTCGCATAGATAATTAGATATCCAACAGACCATGCACGCTACACATGAAACTTGCACAAGTATTCTTTATATATCCTGCAAACGCACGGATTATTTTAAATTCTAAATTCATATAAACTACAAAAGGGGAGCACCACCGTGGTTCAAACCTCATGTGTGCGTGGGCTAACTTCCACACCAGTTTACTGTAGGTGTTTTAAAGGGATAAACAATATTTATGTTGTCAGTCCTCGCAAAAAAAAACATTTACATTGTCAGTTCTTATGTCATGTCTATGCAAAACTATATTTATGATTTTTTTTGAAGTTTTTCTTTGAGAATAGCGAAACGTTTAATCATGAGGTTCCTTAAGATTACTTACTATATTTAGGTTGAATTGGCAATTATCCCTACATATTAAGAGGGCTACTAAGACTTTAAATATCGGAAATCTAACTTGGCACCTAGGCTCATCTGCTCCTGCTCAGAAAAAATATATCAAAACAAATACTAGAAAAATTCAAAAAAATCCAGATTTTTTTTGTGTGGTAGATAATTTGATGCGTGAGGTCCGCTCCAAATTTCAACTCATTTAGAGGTTCTCAGATGTCCAAATAAGTTGAAATTTGGAGCGGACTTCACGCATCAAATTATCTACCACACAAAAAATGGATTTTTTTTGAATTTTTCTAGTATTAGTTTTGAATATTTTTTCTGATCGTGAGTGCAGATGAGCCCGGGAGCAGAAACTCCGCATCCTTTAAATATAGCTTCCTCACAAAAGAAATTTTATATATAGCTAGGTGTGTTTGGGACTCATAAACTTGAAACTATACATAACAAAGCACTCTCATCTATATTTATCTCTAAGAAACTAAAATCTAGTCTATCTTTAGCTAATTGACGATGCATATACTTAGATTGCAATGCCTAAAAGGATATATCACAGTATAAGTAGTTTTAATTAAAAATATATAAGTTGTTTTCTTACATAGAAATAAATGGACAACAAATTGTTTGGTCCCTATAAAGTACCAAGCGCCATCATTTTTTTTGAAACTGGGCAAAAGATTTGCCACTTTCATTGCTTAAGAAGAAGGTTTAGAGGTTTTGGCCAAAAAAGCCGAATTACAACACATTACTCTCGCGACACTACATTACTCAAATACTTTGCCCATGCAAGACACCATAGCTTGGATACATCTTTGATTCGAGCAACAAGAACCCCTACCGGCACCGCGGCGTTACGGAACACACGTGCGTTTCTCTCGTTCCAAATTTCCCACGAGATAAGCATAATGCGAGACATCATTGGCCGTCTAGATTGCGACATACTGCAATCAATAAGGTTCCACCGGGCCTTTACCGAATGGATAGCCATCCAAGCAAAAGGGTGCACATCCACCAAGCCAAGCCAAGTCTTGATCATTTCTCAAACTTGAACCGTGTAGCGGCATTGGAACAGTAGGTGGGCCGTGGATTCTTGAACTTGTTTGCATAGGGGGCAACGGTCGCAGTTAGGCCAACCACGGCATTGAAGCCTGTCGGCCGTCCAGATCCTATTATTGATAACGAGCCAACCAAAGAATTTGCATTTGGGAGGAGCCCAGATCTTCCACACCAATTGTTGCATGTTGGAGCCAACCAAACCCAGGAACTAGGCCTTGTAGGCCGAGGATGCAGAATAAATGCCATCGTTAGTGATTTTCCAGGAAATAGAATCAGCCATGTCGTGGTTTAGGTGCACCGTAGAAATCTTCTCCCAAAAGTTGACGAACTCGGTCAGATGTGTAGTGGAGGTGATCCCGTCCGTGTTAATTTGATAGACCCAGAAATTATTCTGCAATGCCTTTTGACCAAGCACCATCATGGTCCGGTGGTTGGGCCACACACATATGGCAAGCAACCAGTAAGACAAAAGATTGAACCGCGGGGCTCCCCTATTTAGTTTAGATTTTGATTTTAATTTGCACGTTCTTCAAAGGACGTAAGAACTACTTCCTCCATTCTTAAATATAAGTCTTTTTAAAGATTTCAGCAAGTGACTACATACGAAGCAAAATGAGTGAATTTACACTCTAAAATATGTCTACATACATCCGTATATTATAGTCCATTTGAAATCTCTAAAAAAACTTATACTCTCTTCGTCCCAAATTGTCTTAGATTTGTCTAGATATAGATGTATCTAACATTAAATCGTAACTAGATACATATGTATTTAGACAAATTTAAGACAAGAATTTTAAGACAGAGGAAGTATTTAGGAACGGAGGGAGTATAGTTGTGCAAGCTAAACGCAAGCCATGCTTGGTCTGGTGGCTAGCACGAATCCCACACTATTCGGCTTTTTTTATTTAAGGAATATTGTATGTAAATAAATAAAATATAAGGGAGTTATCAACAAAAGGCGCTTCTCAGCCACTGGCAGGTGGGCCTATGCGGCGCTGGCACGCCACATGTGCAGGCTATATGTTCGGATACGGTAGAAAGATTTTTTTTTCAAAAGTAGCACGTTTTTTATAGCAATTTCGAAAACTAGCAGTGTCGATACGTTATTTGCAAAACTAGCGGCCCGTCGGTCAACAGTTGGCCGAAGTGGATCTTTTCGGCCTGCAGAGGCCCGAAGACACGTCTTCGGTTAAGCCAGGCCGAAGCGTGCGCGAACTGGGCCGAAGACGGGCCTCTTCGGCCAGCCAGAGACCGAAGATGGGCCTCTTCGGCCAGCCAGCGACCGAAGAGGTCTTCGGCTTACCAGTGGCCGAAGAGTAGCGGATAAGGCCCGAGCGGCATCTTCTTTCTCCTCTTGCTGTTCTTCCTCTGTCTCTCTCGTTCCTCTTTGTACATCGCCCCCCTTGCTGATCTCTTCGTTTCTCCACCTATTTTCGAATCCAAAGCACAGAAACGGTAGATCGTAGCCATCTCCATCGGCCTACGGTCATTTTTTCCCAATGGGATAGCTATTTGTGCGTACAAGTGAGGTGGAGTCATGATGGGGTGAGGAGGAGAGGCCATGGTGGGCTGAGGAGGAGGAGGCGGTTTGGCTGGTGAGGAGGAGGTGCAGCTTCGTGCCGCCGAGGGGGTGGCATTGGTGGTGTCTATTGGTGCAAGTTCTTCGTGAGGTGGCCACACGCGTCGAAGGTATAATCACGCGTCACATTTTATTAGTGTTAATTGGTTTGTGTTGGCATTTTAGCGGATAGTTAGTGTAGCCGGTAACTATTTTTTCATTGCGATTAATTAGAAGGTGGCAATGTCTGACAGGTGAAAATGTCTGTATCAGTAAATTTGACTGTTTACTATGGCCCTGGTAATGTTCGATATAATGAGTTGGGGGTTGATCTTAGCGAGTTTAAAAATGGCGTCATGACACTTTCAGACCCGGACAGAGTGGACATTAGACAGTTGAAGCACTGGTTGACTACTAGTTTTGGGTTGGATTCTGAAGTATGTTCCGTCAGTATTCATGCATTGTGGACCAAATCCTGTAAAAATGTCAAGTGGGAGTTGATGCCGATAGATAGGAGCCAGCATTGGTTGACCCTGTTAAATCGTTGCCGAGACCGAAGAATCCACCCATATGTCCTAGTGCAGCCAGTGGCGAAGGAGGAGAATACCGTACAACTCCATGTGGGGTATGAACCCGGCCAGGGTAGTCGAGTTGCTAACGAGATTCATTTATCCGGGTCACAGCCACCGGATGTGGATCCTAGCCAAACCGAGAAGGATTCAGACTACATGTTGGACAATGTTTGTGGTCATGATACTGGGCACAATATTCAGTCGATAATATTAGCTGGTTCTGGTGTTGCTGATGGGGATGAGGAAGGCGATGAAATGCAGAGGGTGATGGAGGAAGAGAACGATGATGGATATGCAGAGGATCTGGATTCTGAAAATTCTGAGGATGAAGTGGTGGTACCGATTCCTTCTGCATGGAATCAGGACATATCCACCGGCCTTACTGTGAATGATGGCCATGAGACTCCATGGAAATATAATCTGAACCAAGTCCAGATAGGGGCTATGTTTGATACAAAGAAAAAATTGAAGTATGCAGTGATAAAGTGGGCTATGTCTACTCAGAGGGTTTTCCGGACAGACAGATCAAACCCAACAAACTATACCGTGAAGTGTGTTGAAACAGATTGTCCTGCGAAGGTGCACGGGCACGTGCCGAAGTATAACATCCACTGTGTTGTCACGAATGTGGTCCCACATAATTGTGTGAGGAAAAACTTGTTGGTTCGTCATCCAAACCTGACTTCAACTCTCATTGCGCAACTCATGTATACTGAGATAGTGGAGAAAAAAGATATGGAAGCAAAACACATCCAGACAGCAGTGAAGGTCAGATGGAATTATGACATTCGTTATGGGAAGGCTTGGAGGGCTAAGCAGAAGGCTATGGAGGAAAGGTTTGGGACGTTCTTTGACTCATATGATAATGTTGTCCGTCTCCTAGATGTACTGAAGGAGAGGAATCCCGACACTTATGTTAACGTACAACATACAAGGTTGCTGAGTATACCAGGTTTCAAGGTGTTGAAACGAGTATTCTTCTCTTTCGTTATGTGCATTGAAGCTTTCCGGCATTGTCCTCCTGTGATGTTTGTGGATGGTACATTCCTGACTGGTCAGTACAAAGGGCAAATCCTGACTGCCATTGGCGTGGATGGAAACAATCAAATCATTCCACTTGCCATGGCATTTGTGGAGGGTGAGAACTTTTTGAGCTGGGTGTGGTTCTTTCGGCAAGTGAAAATTGCCATCGTGAAGGATCGACCAAACGTGTGTGTCATTCATGATAGGCATGCTGGTATATTGAAGGCTGTGAAGACACTAAGGAATCCAACAGTAGACGAACCAACACCTTGGAAGGATTTGCAGAGCCGGTGGTGCATGCGCCATCTTGGGGCTAACTTTTTCTCACAGTTTAAGAACAAGCGGTCGATGAACTTGTTTAAAAAATTGTGCAAGCAGAACCAGGAGCGTAAATACCAATTTATTTGGTCAAAACTTGATGAGTTTACTCAGAAGCAGGTCCGTGCCAGGAAGAAAATGGAAAAGGACCAACAACAATTAGCAACACTCATGGTGGAGCTAGAGGAGCCAGTTGGTCTCCGTGACTTGCCAGCAATTGACCCTCCTAATACTAAGAGAAAGAAGGGGAGGGCAATAAAGGATTTTTCAGAGTGGATAGAGAAAGAGCCTCCCGTGAATTGGTCTTTGTTGCATGACACCCATGGAGCTAGGTATGGCCACATGACAACCAACCTTGCAGAGGTGTATAACTTTGTACTCAGAGGGAATAGAGCATTGCCACTCACAGCTATTGTGGAGGCTGTATTCCATGGCACTTTGAGATATTTCAGAGACCAACACGATTTGGCAAAGAAGCATATTATAGATAATCAGAACACACCTTACTGTAGCCGTGTCATGGAGTATATGGCAGAGAAGATAGAGAAAGCAAAGAAGCACACTGTGAGACTCGTAGGTAATCAGGAAAGGAGGTATGAGGTTCAGCTACCTACCGATGGTTTTGGTTCTGCGAATGAGGTGAAGACGCATGAGGTAAAAATTGGAACGGAATTTTATCCAACGTGTGAGTGTACATGCAACAAACCAAAGTTGTTGCACCTGCCTTGCTCACATGTGTTGGCTGCCTGTGGCCAGATTGAGTTGGCTGCCGTCTCCTTTGTGTCGCCATACTACTTAAAAGAGGCTGTACTGAACACATGGACCGGTGAGATGACAGGGTTTAGAGTCATTGGCAATTTCAACAAGGTTAACGATGGTGAGAGAGTATACATCCTGGATCCAGAACTTCGGCGAACAAGCAGGGGTCAACGTAAGGCCCGTCGAATCCGAAATGATATGGACCAATCTGAAGCTGGTGGAGCAACCAGACAATGTTTGCTATGCGCGGCTTATGGGCATAGGATGAAATATTGTCCTGACCTGAACAAAGATGGTGCTTCCACATCGACGAGTGCTTCCACATCGACGGCTGCAACAACAGGAGCAAGAGGCGGACGTGGTCGTGGCAGTCGAGGCCGAAGGGGAGGACAAGGAAGGAATAACTCAGAAGCTATATAATGTGGGGGAGAATGTTTTAATTTGTAATATCGTCTGGACTATGTTTTATTTTGCAATGTCTGAACTATGTATTAATTTGTAATGTCGGCTGGACTATATTTTACTTTGTATGTCTGAACTATGTATTAATTTGTAATGTCGTCTGGACTATGTTTTATTTTGTATGTCTGAACTATGTATTAATTTGCAATGCCTGGACTATGTTTTGATTGCAGATATGTCTTTGTATCCGTTGCTTAATGGTACGATTGATAGAGGTCACCGGGCTGCACTTATGCAAGGGGGCAAGAACTTAGACGTTTTGGTCACTCGCACCCCGAAGACTAACTGGATGACACACCCTTCATGGGTTGATAGGTATTGATACATATAGTGCCTTACATGTTTGACATAGGTATTGAAACATATAATTACTTACTTTTGATGCTACATTCTCTTTTTTTTGTAGGTTAAGTTGGGCTGGACTTCTACCCTTGGCACAGCTGGTTGAGGGTACGTTGGAAGAGTGGGTTGACCATCCGAACTTGGATGAGGCAGGTGAACCAATGCAGTTGAAAAAGAGGCAAGTGAAACGATTCTCTTACGACAGGTCACTCCTTACTTGCTTAGTAGATAGATGGAGACCAGAGACACACACCTTTCACTTTCCCTGGGGAGAGATGGCGCCTACTTTACAGGATGTCTCCTACTTGTTGGGATTACCTTTGGCCGGTGATGCCATAGGTCCTTTAGAGGCAGAACCTGGCTGGCTTGCAAATATGCAGGCCCGTTTTCTAGCTGCGGTGCCAACTGCTACGGGCTTAAACGATGATCCTCACGGGCCACGTTTTAGGTGGTTGAGCCAGTTTCAGGTAACCTTCGTGGCCACATGACTATGTTTTTTTAGTTACCAATAGTACATCGTTCACACAATTGTATGTTTTCTATGTAGATTGTCTCATTAGGATACCCCGCAGTAGATTTGTCAGACGCACAGATTGATCGATCCCTAGAGGCATATATTCTATGGTTGTTCGGCAAGACGATGTTCACGGAGAACCATGTGACCACTGTTGATGCACGATTCATCGGTATTGCACGAGAGATAGCTGACACACGTTGCCCTGCGGATATTGTCCAGAGGAGTTTTGGTTCTGCCGTGTTAGCAGCTACGTATAGAGGCTTGTGCAAAGGTTGCTTATTGAAGTCTAGAAAGTCAGGTCTGGTTGGATGTCCACTATTGTTGCAGCTCTGGTCTTACGAGAGATTCCCTATTGGACGACCCTATGTCTCCATTGACACACCGTTTGGGTTGGAGGACATGGCAGGGGCTTACGTGCCTGCTATCGGCGACTTGCCTACTATGGGATCTGTTTGGGCACGGAGAGAGGTAGTTTTAAATTATGTAATTCCTTCAATTATTTTTGCCATGCAATAGTATTACTAATGTAAATTTGTTGTCATGTACAGAGACAGTTTGCACATACCCAGGTGAAGGGCTGCTACCCGTCCTTCACGGTGCAGTTTGATAGTTTGCACGAGGATCAAGTTATCTGGGAGCCCTACTCGTATCAGACTATAACATCCAGGTATCTAGTTGGGATCTCTGCCTTATGCACTAGAGATCGGCACTACTGGATGACCAAGGCAAAGTTGGTGTTCGACGTGACGGTTGAGGAGATGGCTCTTCATAGGGTGATGAGACAGTTTGGTCTATGTCAAGAGCCTGCAATTCCAGATATTCCACGGATACCAGACCACGTTCACAAGTAAGTAATAATATTAAAGTTGTCAGCACTACATTCAGAATATATCTAACCATGCAACGCGCATGTCAATCTGATTAATCTGTCAATCTCAGGTACAGTCGCGTAGGAGGAAACAAGTCCATGGTTGTTTGGCTTCAGAGCATTAGCCCTTACGTTCAAGAATGGACTATGGCACCGACAAATATCTGGAATGAGGTTGGGCCCTTTGACTGAGACAAGTTTGGGTTGTATTTACAAACTTACCGACATACAACGAGGATCTACTTGGTTCCATCAGCTGCTCCTGATCAGATTGAAGCCCCTCTGACCAGCGATATGTACCCAACTACCTCTGTTGTGGGAATGAGACACCACGCGGTACGTGTCATGCTTCTCATATGTGTAGTTCTATCATAACCTTATCATATACAATGGGTTAACTCTTCATGTGCAGAGTGACTTGACAGTCCAGGCGCGAGAGGAGGTTTCCGCTTTAATGCGGCAGGTTGAGAGGGGGGATACTATCCCACAGCCAGAGCACCTCTCATGGTTGAGGCATATGGATGAGAAGTTAAGAGGGATTTACGCATCACTTACATGTAGGCGATCTACGGATGTTGTCATTCCTCGTCCCGCACATCGGCCCCCACGTCCCTATGTCCATCGTTTAGAACCACGACACTCTGTGCAGCATTCAGAACCACGACACTCTGTGCAGCAACCACGCCTCTCTGTGCATCAACCATCTCCTTCACAACCAGGGAGCTCTTCCTGGAATCAGCCATCGCCTTCTCAACTAGGCACCTCTTCCTGGTCTCATCAAATGGAACTAGGTAACACTACTTTGTACATTCTTTTCAACATTGTAGGTTCGCAAATTAATTTTACCCGTTTTACTATATTGCGGTAGGCAACCAGTCGCGACAGTTCATGCATTCAGTGCAATCACCGATACTTAGGTGCTGGATGTGGATTAGAGGGCTATGGCGATGACGATGACCAAGCTGAAAACATTTATGACTTCTCGCATACGGTGTTTCACACTCCACCACCACCACCGTCGCAGGAGACACAGACAGTGACAGACGAGGTTATCTATGGTCGTGGTTTTCGTGAGCATCGTCCATCGCCTCAGCGCTTATCGCGTTCCGGTCCTCGCCCGAGGAAGACCCAGATTCGTCGTCGACCCCCGCAGTGATATGATTATCTATGTATGAGTCATTATCTATGTTAGTTTCAGACTATTCGCATACGTGAGTCAGTATTTATGTATGAGACATGCTTCATGTATGTGTTACTATTGCACTTGCTTCTATCTGATCAGGAGACATATATCGTTTTATGTATGCGAGAGACATATTACTATTAATTCACATTGTTATTCCAGTTACATTTTCAAAGAGACTACAACCGATAATTAAGATACAAGCACATCTGAATTAAACGGTGCGGTTGAACTTAATAAATACAGCTTACATACTACAAAATGAAATTAACGTAGAACATAATGCCCTACTTGTTGAGGTACAACTGGAATACAGCTTACATACTACATGAAGTCATCATCGTCATCCTCCGTTGATGCAGAACTCTTGCCCTTCGATGATGCAGAACTCTTGCCCTTCGTGGATGCAGAACTCTTGCCCTTCGACGATGCAGAACTCTTGCCCTTCGTGGATGCAGAACTCTTGCCCTTTGACGATGCAGAACTCTTGCCCTTCGATGATGCGGAACCCGGGAGCGGCGGCATGAAGATATCATCTTCGTCCTCGCTCTCCTCAGTCCATAAAAATGGATGCTTTTCTAAAGTCCTTCTAAAAGTTTCACTCTTCGGCTCCACTACCTTCTTCCACCTTTCATTCAACCTAAGAAGTTCTTTACGTACCTCCGCATAAGTCCTTTCAGGCCACCCAGCCCTACGTAATTGGTGAGCCAACTCATTCATTATGGTGTCACTACCGGTGAGTTCTTCCCATGGAACTATCCTATTGTCCATCCTGAAATCGGTAGCTAGCCTCAGAAGAGTGCTGCTCATCTCAGGGTGAAAACTACGATCGAAAGGATAATGGGACATCTCGACTACACTGGACTGCTTATTCACCTCCGGGTCAAGGGGGTTTTATAGGTAGAGAGGAGAGAAAATGGCGGGAAAGAACGACTGGGGTATGGAGGGAAAGAGTTGGCGGGAACATATGGCGGGAAAGGGTTGGCGGGAAACGGGTGGCGGGAACATATGGCGGGAAAGGGTTGGCGGGAAACGGGTGGCGTGAACATATGGCGGGAAAGGGTTGGCGGGAACATATGGAGGGGAAAGAGTTGGCGGGAAAATATTTACGGAAAGGGTTGTGCAATTTTTTTTCATTGCAAAATGGTTACACAACATTCGTAAGTCATAATAAAAAACCCTTTTCGGCCTACAGTAAGCAGAAGAGCGCGACCATGCAACTTCGGCCACCTGTTCACGCGAAAAGGTGGGGCCCGGGGACTCTTCGGCCTACGGTTGACTAAAGAGTGCTCTTCGGCCTATGGGAAGCTGAAGAGTCCTTTTCGGCCTAGTTGGGGCACACTTCGGCCAACGGGAGGCAGAAGTGCCCTCTTCGGTCAACGGCTGGCCGAAGAGCCACTCTTCGGCCAATGGGAGGCCGACGGGGTGCTAGTTTTGCAAATAACTTGTTAGCACTGCTAATTTCCGAAATTGCTTTAAAAACCATGCTAGTTTTGAAAAAAAATCCGGTAGAAAGCACCGTATTTGCACGCCCACAAGTTAAGTGACTACAATTCTGTATTTTGCAAGTTTTAGAATCGGAGTGAACATTGAGCGCAAGTTCTATGACCGCGAGTGATATTATCTCTTTATTTTAGCAGTGGTTATGTATGCAAATATTAAAATGCCCTTGAAATGCTGAGGATTTGTTCACATGTTAGCAGGGAATATCTAGGAAAAATAATGATCCCGCATTGGGTTCTTAATAAAATAAGAGAAAGCCATCTTTTATATCTAAATAGTTAGCCCCCACTAGTATTAGATTTCTATGCACATGCGTGGTTCCACATAACCTCAATTATTGATAGCCACCAACTGAAATTGTGCAAGTCATGTATGTACTGGTTATTTACTAATTTGCATTAATCCTTCTATGCAAAAAAAAGTCGCCTCAAAAAGTCATGTATGTCCCGTTTTTGTAAGGGGGGGTTGGGTCAAATCATGCATGTCAGTCACAAGTTAATTTTTGGGTGTCATTGACGGTAGATGTGTTGGGTTCTTGGAGCAAAAATATATAGGTCATGCTTTTTTCTGCTAAAAGATGGTGCCATGTTAAGTTCAATTCAAAAGTTTGTCCATACATACTTTTGTCACATATTTCATAGGTTTATTATCTTTTAGTGTAAACTGGGAATACTCTTACAATTTTCTTATTTATTTTAGTTTTTTGTAAGTACCTATTTGTGGATTTTTTAAACATGATTCCTGCGGCGATAGAAGGGGCACCATCTAGTTTCTATAGAGAGGAAGATCATTGTAACGCCCTTGATTCAATCGTACACTAATCATACACGCAAATGTGTATGATCAAGATCAAGGACTCATGGGAAGATATCACAACAGAACTCTAGACATAAATTAAAATAATACAAGCTTTATATTACAAGCCAGGGGCCTCGAGGGCTCGAATACATAAGCTCGAATACACAAGAGTCAGCGGAAGCAACAATATCTGAGTACAGACATGAGTTAAACAAGTTTGCCTTAAGAAGGCTAGCACAAACGCAACATCGATCGAAAAGGCAAGGCCTCCTGCCTGGGAGCCGCCTAACTACTCCTAGTCGTCGGCGGTCTTCACGTAGTAGTAGGCACCCTCGGGGTAGTAGTAGTCATCAGTAGCATCGTCTGGCTCCTGGGATCCGTCATCTGGTCGCAACAATCAGGTATAGGAGAAAAGGAGGTAGCAAAGCAACCATGAGTACTCATCCAAAGTACTCGCAAGACTTACATCAGAACTAAACTAAGTATGCATCTGTATCAAAGGAATGGGTTGTGTCTGTGGACTAAACTGCAGAATGCCAGAAAGAAGGGAAAGCCTAACCAATCGAAGACTAGCATCTTCAAGCATCTTGCAGCATATAGAAGAGTACAGATCAACATAATGTAAAGTAGTAGTGTTATCAACCTCGGCCAGAGATCCTTTCTCGACTCCCAGTGAGAAAGCAATCCCAGAGCCATACTATCTAGTTATCACCTCAAGTATCCAATTCTAGTTGTATCGATCAGGATACAACTCCAAGTGTCCGTTACCGTAGGACAGGCTATCGATAGATGTTTTCTTCCCTGCAGGGGTGCACCAACTTACCCACCACGCTCGACTAACTCCGGCCGGACACACTTTCCTAGGTCATGCCTGGCCTCGGCCAAACAATACGCCGCAACCCGACCTAGGCTTAATAGAGAGGTCAGCACGCCGGACTAAACCTATGTGTCGGTGTCAAAACCGGCGGATCTCGGGTAGGGGGTCCCGAACTGTGCGTCAAGGCCGGATGGTAACAGGAGACAAGGGACACGATGTTTTTACCCAGGTTCGGGCCCTCTCGATGGAGGTAATACCCTACTTCTGCTTAATTAATATTGATGATATGGGTAGTACAAGAGTAGATCTACCACGAGATCAAGGAGGCTAAACCCTAGAAGCTAGCCTATGGTATGATCGTTGTATATGGAGTTGATGTCCTACGAACTACAACCCTCCGGTTTATATAGACACCGGATAGGGTTAGGGTTACACAGAGTCGGTTACAATGATAGGAGATCTTGAATATCCGCATCGCCAAGCTTGCCTTCCACGCCAAGGAAAGTCCCATCCGGACACGAGACGAAGTCTTCAATCTTGTGTCTTCATAGTCCTGGAGTCCGGCTGAAGGTATAGTCCGGCTACCCGAACACCCCCTAATCCAGGACTCCCTCAGTAGCCCCTGAACCAGGCTTCAATGACGACGAGTCCGGTGCACAGATTGTCTTCGGCTCTGCAAGTCCTTCATAGAAGATTGTAGACACCAAGAGTAGTGTCCGGCTCTGCAAAATAAGTTTCCACATATTGCCATAGAGAGAATGATATAAACACAAATCAAATCTGCTGACGTATTCCGCAGTGCGTCATCACACTACGGCCAAGTCCTTTACTCGAATCGTTTTTACTTTTCCACCTCAGCATGTTTTGCGAGGCAGTTTCCTTGGCACGTCTTGTCAAAGCAGAGATCGTGTACCCCCTTTACGGGATTCTCATCAATACGGACGTGGGTAACCCAACCGCACCATTCATCACGGCGCTTGGGAGGCAAGCGAGTTTTACTAGGCTGGTGGGGACGCACGACCGCATCCGCCCATATAAGGGGATAAGGATCCACCTTTTTACCTACGCCTTCTTCCTCCTTTGCCTATCCATCTCCTGCGCACTCGAGCTCCAGTGCCCAAGCCCGCACTTCCCAGCTCAACCTTCTCTAGCAATGTCTGGAGCGGGAGGCAAGTGGATGGTCTCCTCCGCTACGGAGGGCCAAGTCAAGAAGCTAAGGAAGGCCAGATACCTGTCTAAGGACATCGCGCACAGGCTTCCCGAAAAGCGGCAGCTTCTCCCCACCCCAAGGCCCCATGAGAGGCTAGTGTTTCTTCCCCACTTCCTCCGCGGACTGGGTTTTCCACTCCATCCATTTGTCCGGGGGCTCATGTTCTACTACGGCCTGGATTTCCACGATCTGGCCCCGAACTTCATCATCAACATCTCGGCATTTATCGTCGTGTGCGAGGCTTTCCTCCACGTCTGCCCTCATTTCGGCCTCTGGCTCAAGACCTTCAACGTCAAGCCCAAGGTGGTGCGCGGCAGCCAGGCGGAGTGCGGAGGCGCCATGGCGGGCAAGATGGCCAACGTCCTATGGTTCGAGGGCTCTTTTGTGGAGACCCTAAAGGGGTGGCAATCCGGGTGGTTTTACATCACTGAGCCACGCGATCCGAACTGGATCGCAGCCCCCGAGTTTCGATCCGGACCCCCCACGCAGCTTATGTCCTGGAAAGAGACGGGCCTGTCGTGGGGTGACAAAAAAGAGGTGACCAGATTGCAAACATGCATCCAGTCCCTGGTGAACAAGCCAATCCGGCTTGTTAATGTAATCCAGGTTATGCTCGTCTGCCGGATCCTCCCGTGCCAACAACGGGATTTTAATCTGTGGGAGTTCGACCCGGCGCAGCACCAAACCCTTAGCAGGCTCTTCGACACGACGTACGAAGATGCCTGGAAGGTGCTATTCAAGGGCGCCGAGGCTCCCGCATCCGCTTCCGAGGACCGCGGATACAGCTCGCAGCGTCACGCTAGCGAGGTAAGCTATCTTCACCTTTTACAGGATGTTAAGCTTTTTTCATAGTTTGACTCTATGCGGGATCTAAACTCCCTTACCTTTGACAGGCTTGGCGAGCGATATTTGGACCGATTAACTGTCTGGCTCCGCTGCCCGAAGACCCAGCCCCAGCTCTACTAGTGAAGCTGCTGGTTCCGACACCTTATGTGGTGCCGGAGAAGAAGGCCAAGAAGAAGAAGACCACGGGGACTCGAAAGAGTGCCCGTAACGTGGTGGTGTCGGACTCGTCATCCGACGAGTCCGAGACGCCCTCTTCCCGTGAAAACGAGGAGGAGGAAGAAGAAAACTCTCTCCCCCCCCAGCGGAGGGAGGAGAGAAGAGGAAGGTCGCCCCAACGGGGGAGGCCGAGGGGTCTAGGAAAAGGAAGACCCCTCCGCCGGACTACTCCCCCGACGCCGAAGAGGGCGGAGAGGAGTGGCCAAATAGGGCCAAGCGTCCGGCGAAATCATAAGTTCGGATATCAGAGTAACTCATGATGTTCCTTTGTTGCACAGCTTTCCCTAATGTCGAACGTAATTATGCAGCCCGCCCCGGGCCGAATTCAACGAATCGTCGGGCTGCTCCCTGGACTCAGTGGACGTGAACTCAGTTCCGCCCGCTGTCTCCCCCCGCACTGCAGACGACGCTGAAGTGGCGTCACGACAAGCTCCGAGGCAGGAGGAGGTGGTCCTGGAGGAGCCGCAAGGCAACCTCCCGGACTCCAGGAGTGAAGGGGATAAGGCCCCCTAGGGCTCCAAGTCCGGCTTTGTGCCGGACACCGCGCCGGAATCTTCCACAGTTCCGAACCGCGGTAGGCGAACTCCTTCCAAGAGGAGCAAGCCTTCTGAGCCGGCGACCTCCGTCCAACCGGAGGTGCTGGACAATCTGCTGGAGGTGCTCGACGGCGCCTCCATCGATGAGGGGCACCGTACTATTATGAGTACAGTGATCCAGAAGGTTCAGTCCGTCAAGAGCGGACTGACTGAAGCTTGCGCTAGCCTTCTAACAGGCTTCGAGGTAAGTAAAAATATGTAAAAATATTACCGCATAGACAGTAGCCCCTGATGCTCTATTTGGCGTTCGGAAAGAAAATCCGAATAGAGGATCTATTAAATATCGGAGGAGTCTAACAAAAAAGAGTCAATACGCGTATGCAGGCTTCACTGCTATCCATCGCTGCACTGACTGCGGAGGTGGGTGTCCTGAAGCAGGACCTCGAGCGGACCGAGCAAGAGCTCGGCCTTGCCAAGCGGCGGCTCGAGGAGAAAGAAGGTAAGAAATACCTTACAGAAAAAGTGCCTATAAAAAGGCGTGATTGCAAAAAGATAACAGGATTGTATTGCTTATTGTAGGGGCCACGACTGAGGTGGCGACCCTTAAGCAGGCGCTGTCTGAGGCCGAAAAGAAAACGGCCGCGGAGCGCACCGAGCGAGACAGACTTGGGGCTCAGGTCGGCGAGGTTCAGCAAGAGCTTCAGGCTCTCATGAAAAAACATGAGAGTTTGGAGCTTGAGTCAAAGGTGCAAGCATCCGAGCTCGCAACGGCCCTTGAGACTGCCAAGTCTGCCAAGGCCGAAGCCCAAAAGGCCCTCCAAGAGTTGGAGGAGATGAGGAAGATAGCAGCGGGTAAGGCATTCTTTATGCAAAGCAGAAATATAAAAGTAAACTACTTGTTACTTACCCGAATCCGGAGCTCTCCAGGGGCATTCGTAGATCTTCCCCATAGCGTATCCGCCGCCGCCGCATTCTTCCGAGCTGAAGAGGGCAGCTCGATGGAGAAGGTGTTCTGGTCTCAGTATTCTGAGGCCGGACACCCTGTGCCCTTGAGAGACCAGCTGAAATAGCTGGTCGAGCTCCACAAGGCGGCCGAACAGGCCATGAAGGGCTTCATAGTTCGGCTATGGCCCGGAGAGGCCCTTCCTGGGAGCTATTTCGGGTTGGTGCGGCGGCTGGTGGAGGCCTGTCCGAGGCTCGAGGTCATCAAGCGCTCCGTCTGCATCGAAGGTGCCCGTCGGGCCCTTGCCTGTGCAAAGGTGCACTAGGGTAAGCTGGACGGTGAGAAGCTTGTGAAGGACGGGCCGCCACCGGGGAAGGAGCATCGCAAGCCCGAGAACTACTACAAGGATGTTCTTGCAGGTGCCCGCCTTGTGGCGGATGAATGTACCAAGGATGTGATTTTTGAATGAACTCGCTCGTGTTTATCCTGTGTGCTGAAAACTTGTTCATATGCGCTAAGCAAAGCTTATTGAATTTAAAATATTACTTTCTGTGCGGCCGTTTATCAAAAAATTGAGAGATGGCCAGTCGTCGGCTTCTGCCCCCATGCCACTAGTGCTGGGGTGTTCGGGATAAACCTGAGCGCTCTTTTTCCCATAGTTGGGTCCTTCGAGGGAGGCGCTCAGCACAACGAACTAGGCAATCGGACTATAATGCTTGAACACTCTCACTTAGCCATAGAACTCTATAATTTTAAATTTCGGCGAAGCCCCTAGTTCGGAAGATCGAGTTCGGGGCGCTATCCATGCCTTGGCCAGACAAAGCTAGCTCCTCGCTCGAAGCGGCATAAGTCTTTAGGGACTCGAAAAACCTCTCGAAGAGCGACCGGTCTCTTGCCTCATCATGACAGTCAGTTTTAGCTTTCTCCACTGAGGTGCTTAACCCAGCTGAACTGGGGCACAATCACAGTGGTTCTCCTAGTGCTACCTTAGCCGATATAGCGGAACGTAAGGCACCAAAACATAGGAGCCAGGCAAACCCAACTATTGACCCAAATCATGATTCGGAGCCGATGCATATAGTGCTATAAGTTCGGGGTGCCGCACTTGTGAAAGTGTACGGACTTCTCACACCATAATGAGGGGTACTGAAGCCCCTGGCGTGTTTGACGTACCATGGTGTACGGGTGCAATCATGTCATTTAATAAACATATATGTGAAAAGAGGATAATGCGAAAAATAGACAAAAAGCTATGCATTGTTTATAGAGAGGCTATTTATCAAAGCCGAACGATACAAATAGTGCGATAAGCAAAAAGATATTGGACTATTTAACATGTCCTGACCAGGGGCAGGCCGCGGAATTGTATTCAAAACAGGTATACTGCTCGTAACAGAGACCACCTGGGAGTTCCATAATGCGGCATGGCTTGTCTGCCTCCCTGGATCTTGCATCGTTTGTGCGGCAGTCGAATTGCCGAACAGGCCGTCCGAAATATGGAGTCCTGAAAGTAAGAAAAAATTGAAAAAAGAATCCGGCAGCCCCTAGTACGTTTTAAGCCGTATTTTGGGCGTGCCGTTATTATGCCCCTTCCCCTGTGCCCATGGTATTTCAAGGGTGTAGTTATGTACGCGAGGCACTGGTTTCGCTATGTCGCGAGAGCTAGGGTTGGGGCCGCATTGCTACGCTTGCTCAGAACATGCCAGGCGGTCCTACTGTGGGTTACTCCAGGCGCGCTTGGCGGTGTCTGGCTTTTTAACGGCCGGACTGGAGAATTGCCTAAGAAGGCTACTTTGTACTTCCGCTGCGAGAGCCGCCGTGTGCTCCTCCGTACGGAGGGAGCATTCGGTGTTTCCATTGACCGTGATTACTCCTCGAGGGCCTTGCATCTTGAGCTTGAGATATGCGTAGTGCAGCACCGCATTGAACTTTGCGAATGCGGTTCGTCCGAGCAAGGCGTGATAGCCACTGCGAAACGGGACTATATCAAAGATTAACTCTTCGCTTCGGAAATTGTCCGGGGATACGAAGACCACGTCAAGTGTTACTGAGCCTGTACAGTTGGCTTCTACACCTGGTATAACGCCTTTAAAGGTCGTTTTTGTGGGCCTAATCCTTGAGGGATCT